>NC_133383.1:36684605-36820179 GCF_049309525.1 Garra rufa
ATTTTTTTTTTTTTTACATATTTGTGTGAGCTTTAACTTTCTTAAAGTATAAATATAAATGTGACCTGGACCACAAAACCAGTCCTACGTAGCATGGTTATATTTGTAGCAATAGCCAACAATACCTTGTATGGGTCAAAATGATCGATTTTTCTTTTATGCCAAAAATCATTAGGATATTAAGTAAAGATCATGTTCCATGAAGATATTTTGTAAATTTCCTTCTGTAAATATATCAAAACTTACTTTTTGATCAGTAATATGCATTGCTAAGAACTTCATTTGGACAACTTTAAAGACAAATTAAAGATTTTTTGCATCCTCAGATTCCAAATTTCAAATAGTTGTATCCAAATATTGTCCTATTCTAGCAAACCAATACATCAATTGAATGTTAAAAATAAAAAAGACCCTTATAAGGACTTTAAAGATGTTTTCAAAAATGTTTCCAAAGCTTAAAAAGCCTATAAAGAATCTATTTATTGAATACAGCATATAATAATAATAATTATTATTATTTTTAAGGCACCATTTACCATTTACATGTCAACCATTTATGTTAAACACATGTCAACTATTTGTCAAATACTTTGAAATAAAATTTGCTATTAGAATGAGAATATCAGATTATGAAAAAATAAAAATATTACATTTTCTTTTGATTTTTTTCAACATATTTGTGTGAGCTTGGATGGTATTTCTTGAAGTATAATATAAATGTGACCTGGACCACAAAACCAGTCCTAAGTAGCATGGTTATATTTGTTGCAATAGCCAACAATACCTTGTATGGGTCAAATGTTTCTTTTATGCCAAAATCATTAGGATATTAAGTAAAAACCATGTTCAATGAAGATATTTTGTAAATTTCCTACCGTAAATATATCAAAACTTAATTTTCGATTAGTAATATGCATTGCTAAGAACTTCATTTGGACAACTTTAAAGGGGATTTTCTCAATATTTAGATATTTTTCAAAAGATTCCAGATTTTCAAATAGTTGTATCTCAGCCAAATATTGTCCTATCCTAACAAACCAAAATTGACCCTTAAAAAATAAATAAAAATATTTTTAAAAATGTTTTCAAAAATGTTTCCAGAGCTTAAAAAAGCCTATAAAGAATCTATTTATTGAATACAGTATATAATAATTATTATTAATATTATTAAGGCACTATTTACATGTCAACTATTTGTCAAATACTTCTTTCAATTAAACCAAATCAAATTCTCAATTAGAATGAGAATATCAGATTATAAAAAAATTAAATTTTACATTTTCTTTAGATTTTTTAAAAAAAATTTTACATACTTGTGTGAGCTTGGATGGTATTTCTTCAAGTATAGATATAATTGTGACCCTGGACCACAAAACCAATATTTGTAGCAATAGCCAAAAATACATTGTATGGGTCAAAATTATCGATTTTTCTTTTATGCCAAAAATCATTAGGATATTAAGATCATGTTCCATGAAGATATTTTGTATTTTCCTACTGTAAATATATCAAAACGCAATTTTTAATTAGTAATACGCATTGCTAAGAACTTCATTTGGACAACTTCAAAGGCGATTTACTCACTATTTAGTTTTTTTGAATGCTTAGATTATAGATATTCATATAGTTGTATCTCGGACAAAAATTATCCTTTCATATAATGTATAAATCTCAATTTAAAAGTCACAAATATGTTTCATTTAGTACAATGGTATTCCCATTATAGTATTGTTTAAATGAACACTCATTTATGACATGAAATACAGGTTGTATATCTAACTGCTACAGGTTGTGATGCCAAAATAGGATATTATGGCATATTTTAGATATTACACAAAGATTTGAAAAAAAAAAGAAATATCTCGATGTCACTTTCTGTGGTATTTTTGAGCCCTGGTTAATTTCTGTCTGTGGTATAAATGCATGGGCCAGTGTTGGGTCTGTGTGCGCGAGTGAAGCAGGAAGCAATCACAGGCTGATGGAGGAGCTGGCAGACCCTTCACGGGTCAGTGTGTGCAGTAATGACTCCATCACTGATTCCATCGCCATCACATACAGGAATTCCCTGTCAGTCCACATCACAGGAATGATCTCGTATCCCGGGTTCTGTTTCAAAAGACCCACTGAGACATAATCTTTCACGAGCCTATCCTCTCTTCGCTCGAGCACACACACTTCTTTTTTTAATGCAAAAGATTTTGCATCGCATTTCTTTCGAGCTGAGCAAGAATCTGACTCAGTCACGTCAACAGCACACTGAGCTGTATTCAGCTGTTGAATGTTTTCGCAGTACTTGGGTAGAATACAGCAATGATGTAACATTTTCTTACTTGAGTTTATACCCAAACCCACTATCCATCTATTCAAACACAGTTTTGGCTTCAAAATAAACTGTATGTAATGACTATTAAAACCTAAACTCATATAATGATATTTTATTATTTTGTGGTGTGCCACGTAGCTGTTTAATTGAGATACACGTCCAGTCAAAAGATTTTTAATGTTTTATTAAAGAAGTCTCTTCTGCTCACCGAGCCTGCATTTATGTGATCCAAAGTACAGCAAAAGCAGTACAATTCTGAAATATTTTTTACTATTTAAAATAACTGCTTTCTATTTGAATATATTTTAAAATGTAATTTACTTCTGTGATTTCAAAGCTGAATTGTTAGCATCATTACTCCAGTCTTCAGTGTCACATGATCCTTTAGATATTATTCTGATGCTCTGATTTGCTGCTAAAAAAACATTTATTGTTATTATTATGTTGAAAACAGCTAAGTAGACTTTTTTCAGGTTTCTTTGATGAATATAAAGTTCAAAAGAACCGAATTAATCAGAAATAGAAATATTTTTTTAACATTATAAATGTTTAATTAAAAAAAAAAAGAAAGTATACTGACTCCAAGCTTTTAAATGGTATAGTGTATAATGTTACAAAAGCTTTTTATTTCAGATAAATGCTGATCTTTGGATCTTTCGAATCATCAAAGTATCCTGAAAAAATTCTACTCAGCTGTTTTCAACATAATAATAATAAAAGTTTTTTGAGCAGCAAATCAGAATATTATAATGGTTTCTGAAGGATCATTTGACTGGAGTAATAATACTAAAAATTCAGTTTTGAAATCAGGAATAAATTACATTTTAAACTATATTCAAATAGAAAGCAGTTATTTTAAATAGTAAAAAATATTTCAGAATTGTACTGCTTTTGCTGTACTTTGGATCACATAAATGCAGGCTTGGTGAGCAGAAGAGACTTTAAAAACATTAAAAAAAACTTTTGACTGGTAGTGTATTTTTTCTCTTTCACTTCTAATAGCAATAATTAAAACAGACAATTAAGCACATATAGTATATATGCTACTACTAATATTTTTAAAAAGCTGCTCAATACAGAATATATTTTATAATATAACGTTTTTGCATTTAGATACACATAACTTAATGCAAACTTGTGTTTTATTTACATGATTTCTGTGGGTTGCAGTTTTACAGATGTCAGTTTAGTGATAATAAATATATATATTAATGTGAAAATGTTTTATTTTTAACTCTCAGTTCGGTTTTGGAATAGAAAAACAGGACTGACAAAACGAATTAATGTCACAGAGCTGCATCAATGTGTCATTCAGATAAACAATGGCCTGCCTGTGTGTGTGAGTATTCTCCAGTATTCTCACTTCTCCTCTAGTGTGTGGCTTCTTGGACAGTGGCCAACGAACTCGTCCCAGCTCTTCCTGCAGGTCCGTACAATCCAGTTGTGTTCCTGGTCGTCTACAAGGACAGATAATACATATTTCACTCATTCTGATATGGAAAAAGGCGTTCTAGATGTATAATAAAACCATGAAGTCTGCACGCGCTGTAAATGAGATACGCGGTGTTTTTGCCTCTGATTGTTTGGTCAAAAATCGAGCTCCGAAAGGCATGTGTCAAACTCATTCATATGCGGTTAAAGGCAATTTACATTTTTTACGTGCGGGATTAAGACAACAATTATGAAAATTCGCTCTCAGCAGCCTACTTCAGGCGACAATCAATCACTCCCTTTTTTCTTCCCCTTCGCAGAGATGATTCCGCAACCAAAAACAGTGGATAATATACTGCTTTTTTAAATGGTTAAAACTGAAAAGAGTTGCTAATTGCGGAGCGCGAGGTAGTTCTGCTGCTGGTGCTGAATGTGAGCGCGCAGCTGCACGCACTTGAGCGCTCACCCCCATGAACGTGGCGAACTGGGCCCATTGTTGAGAACAGGTCTTAAGCTCTCCTCTGATTGTCGGTAATTGCACGCGATGGCCCTAAACGGCCTCTCCACGCGCCTCCCGCCACTTCTACCTGGCTCCCGCGCGCGGCAATTGAGACTTTTCCAGCACGCGACCGGTCCATTCTGCGACAGCTGCATGCTAACGTCTCACTTCATTCACTCGCTCCCACCTCACGCTCTCCACATGGAGGTCACACTCGAGAGGAACATTTCATCACTATTTTAAACCAATTAATACCTCCGCGGATGCTTCAACCAATGGCTGATGGACAAGGTCGGTCTACAATTACGTCTCGGTAAACGGGTTTTGGTAAATGGGCCGAGTTCGCACGGTTATATTTGCACGAAATTAGCACCTCAGTACTTATTGTTTGCCAGGCATTCATGCACTTGCTAAATTCATAGGCTAATACAATCCTGTTCAGAGCACACATGTCACTCACATCAAATCTACTGCCAATAAATCATCCTCCATATCAGTTGTTCGGGGCTGAAAGGGGCTGTAAATTATACTTTTGACGTGCGATTTACATGACAGTAGCGTTTTAAACTGCGTAACAGGTAAGGCTGTATGTTCAACGTAGACGTCAATAAAATCTTACAAAAGCAAAAAACACATTCAAATCTTAGATGTTTACTAAGATCATTCTATTATCTATTGAAACACACCATAATATTAAAAATATCAATATTTATTTTCTTTTTTCCTTTATTAATTATGAAACGGTAAAAAAAACTGTCACTACTGAAACTGTGTATGTTTTAGTCCATTGGCTGAGACTGATTTTAACTATACAGCCCTACGTTATTGATCAGGAAATATGTTTCACATCGTTTCTGTAGTGACAAAACACCCAAAAAACAAAGATGTCACGACCGAAACTTCTCCAAATGTTTCAGTTGTGTCTGTTTCAGTAGAGACATTTTAGTTTTTTGGGGTATTATCCTATTAAATTGTAACCGTAACAGTCACAACTGAAACATTTGGTGAAGGTTCAGTAGTGACCCCTTTGTTTTTTTGGGTCTTATCCCATAAAATTGTCACTACCATAACAGTCACGACCGAAACATTTGGTGAAATTTCGGTTGTGACATCTTGTTTTTTTGGGGTGTTATCCCATAAAATTGTCACTACCGTAACAGCCACGACCAAAACATTAGGTGAAGTTCGGTAGGGACATCTTGTTTTTTTTGGGGTGTTATCCCATAAAATTGTCACTACCGTAACAGCCACGACCAAAACATTAGGTGAAGTTCGGTAGGGACATCTTGTTTTTTTTGGGGTGTTATCCCATAAAATTGTCACTACCGTAACAGCCACGACCAAAACATTAGGTGAAGTTCGGTAGGGACATCTTGTTTTTTTTGGGGTGTTATCCCACAAAATTGTCACTACCGTAACAGTCATGACCAAAACATTTGGTAAAGGTTCAGTAGTGACACCTTTGTTTTGTTTTTGGTTTTTTGGGGGGGGGGGTGTTATCCCACAAAATTGTCACTACTGTAACAGTCATAACCAAAACATTTGGTGAAGTTCGGTAGGGACATCTTTGTTTTTTTGGGGGGTGTTATCCCATAAAATTGTCACTACGGTAACAGTCACGACCGAAACATTTAGTGAAGTTTCAGTGGTGACATATTTGTTTTTTTGGGGTGTTATCCCATAAAATTGTCACTACCGAAACAGTCACGCCCGAAATATTTGGCTAAGTTTTGCTATTGACATCTTTGTTTTTATGAGTATTATGCCAAAAAATTGTCACGACGAAACATTTAGTGTGTTCCAGTAGTGACAAATTTGGAGAGAGGACAAATATTCCGAAACTTTCTGAAAATACAATGTGAGAATTAACTGCACAATTATGTGTACCTTAGATATTTTACAATTTGTATGTATACAACGTGTGGAAAAGACAGTTTTTTTTTCAACTGTGACTTTGAACCAGTTCTGTAGAAAGGCCCATATGTAATATAGCATATCCACAAATATTATCCCTGCTGAAAACTTAGTTATTTGTTAACAGGCCACTTCTCTCTTTCAATGCAAAGTTCTGTCTTCTTGACATCTTTGGGCCAATTTACAATTTCATAAAGAGTACAAGTTCTTATGGTCCCTACAGAGTTCCCAAGGTCATGGAAAAATACCAGAGAATGTTAAAATTGCGTTTTCAGTTATATAAGTTTTTGTTCTATAAAATATTTTGAGTGCAATTTCTATAAAATGATTTTTTAAAATCCTTGTCCAGTAACCACAAATGACTGGAATAGTCATTCATAAGTCATTCACAATTGCACATTCATTGTGGGAATGCTGTTTAAAGAACTGTCTTAGCCTTCATACTTCCTCCGACTTTTCTGAAATTCATCTCCTTGAATTTCCTTAACCCATACAACCATCTATTTGTTTTCATTACTAATGTTTAGTCCCTTTTTCTTGGCTTTTTTAAAAGTTTGATTTTCCCCTTATCAATTCATTCCCTTTTTCTTGTCTTTTCTCTGCTTCTTTTTCTGTTTATGTGGAAGTCGTTTTTATTCATGAGAAAGTACTTTAAACTTCCCCAACATTTTCCCCTCAAATTTATTGCGGTTGTGTGCATGTATTTTGTACAAAACACAAATGATTTCTTTGTTTCTAGTAATAATCTGTTTATCCATGCTTTAATTGAGCCTCCTTTCCTCGTGCTCATGTTGAGCTCTCACTCAGGTGGCCTACAAAATATGATACATAGTCTTCCACGATCAAAGCCCAGGAGTCAGAAGGGAAGCAGTAATTGTACCTTGTTAAAAGGTGTTTATCTTAATCCTTAAAATACAATCAAAAAGAAAAGTGTTTCCTTCCAGAATCATGATCATCTGAGATTATTTGAAGGCTTGGGGGGCTGAGTATGTGTATCCTGACCAGCTGGATGATCATCTCCTGTCAAGGTTTGATGTTACCTTAAAACAGTGACTAGTGGCTGTTTTCATTGTCGGTGGGATTTTAGAACATGAACCTTCAGCAATTATCACAGAAGCAGGAAACCACTGCAAAACATATGGCAGTAGAACTTCTGGCTCAAGTAAAGCTGTGTTACCAAAGAACAAGCACTAAAGCAAGACAAAAGTAGTATTGTTTAAAAAGCATAAACAGTCAATTCCCCAAATATTTAATAGGATAGATCAATATATTGCTTAATGCTAAGCCAAGCAACCAAACACAACATCCACGGTGGAGTTCTCCATGGGCAATCACCACTCGGAAACTATAAAAGTCACTTTTAGTATGAAAATAAACTGTGGATAGCAGTAAATATGCTCCATGCATTAGATTGTCTTGACAGGTCAATCAAATTTAATTACTGTAAATGGAGTGTATCAACCTCCTTCGCTCATTTACACACAGTGTTATTAAAGCGGGTTGTAAACAGGATTTCCAGTCCTATCATAAACTAAACGCCTGCCTCCTACTGCCGGCTTGGCTCCAGGTAGTTTGCTACAACTGAGGCACCCTATGTACTCCCTAAAGCCTATAATCCCGCTACCTCTGCTGGGCAAGGCTCATTACAAATGTTCTGTGTAATAACAGGGGCTTTAGTGACGCCTCCACTTGTGTTTCGAAGCCTTTCTAGTCAGGAAGGAACTAGTGGAATCATCCTATGTTCTTATAGCAGTTTTCCAGGCCAACCTTGTCCTCTTATCCTCTCCAGGAATGTGTATTGTAATAACAAAAATATGTCATTATGGAATTAGAATGAAAACTATTTTATTACATTTTCAGAAAAGAAAAGTGCCTGTGCAAAACATCCCACAATGATGCAAGGTGATTGTGAGTTGGTTACTTGCTGGTCCAAGTCAAAAGATCTCAAAAGAGTGTCTATGTTGTTCTGATCCCTAGATATGGCTTGGGCCCTTAAATTCAAGTCACCAATTAAAAACTGCAAATCAAGGCACTTTGGACTGGAGTAACAGATTTTAAAGGTATGGTTCAGCCAAAAATGAAAACTCTGTAATTAATTACTCAGCCTCATTTCGTTCCAAACCCGTAAGACCTTTGGTCATTTTCAGAACACACATTAAGATATTTTTGATGAAATCCAAGAGCTTTCTGACTCTGCATAGACAGCAAAGCAACTACCACGTTCAAGGCCCAGAAAGGTAGTGTAGATATCATTAATCATTGTCCACGTGACAGTGATTCAACATAATTATATGAAGCTATGAGAACACTTTTTGTGTGCAAAAAAAACAAAAATAACGACTGTATTCAACATAGAACATAGAGTTTATTCTAAAAAGAAAGCCATACACTACAATATGTGTTCTGAAAGAAACTCAAAATATAAAATACGTTTGGTATCCTCCAGTTGGATAGGATCATAGTCTAATACCACTTTCCAGACAAGGTCGGAAATTTGTTTTTTGTCAATTATAGGGATAGTTCACCCCAAAATGAAAATTCTGTCGTTAATTACTCACCCTCATTTCATTCCAAACCCGCAAGACCTTTGTTCATTTTCAAAACACAAATTAAGATATGTTTGATGAAATACAAGATCTTTCTGACCCTGCATAGACAGCAAAGCAACTACCACGTTCAAGGCCTAGAAAGGTAGTGCAGATATCATTAATCATTGTCCATGTGACAGTGGTTCAACCATAATTATATGAAGCTATGAGAATACGTTTTGTGTGCAAAGAAAACAAAAATAACGACTTTATTCAAAGTAGAACATACACTTTATTGTAAAAAGGGAAGTCTACAATATGTGTTCTGAAATAAAAATATAAAAGAAGTTTGGTATCCTCCAAGTGGATAGAATCATAGTCTAATGCCATGTTCCAGATGACCCAAAAAATAAATTCTGTCATTAATTACTTACCCTCATGTCGTTCTGTTTGACCCTCCATAGACAGCAAGGGTCAAGGCACAGAAACATAGTAAGGACATTGTTAAAATAGCCTATTTAACAATTGTGGAAAGTATCATGACACATGTGCGTGGTGCTGCCAACATAGACGTTGTGGTGCTCTTCAAAATGGCATTACGGTGACCCGGAGAAGAATTGTCAAAAAAAGTAATTGTTGTATTCTCATTGCTTCATAAATTACTGTCAGATAGAATGTTTTACCGATGTCCTTACTGTGTTTCTGTGCTTTGATCACGGAAGTACCCTTGCTGTCTATGGAGGGTCAGAAAGCTCTCGGATTTTAGCAAAAATATCTTGTTTGTTTGGAGCGACATGAGGGTGAGTAATGACAGAAATTTTATTTTTGGCTGAACTTTCCCTTTATTCCAAAAATGAAAATAACATAAAATGCCACCATCCATTTTGAAAACAGCTGACGAAAAGCAAAAATTAAGTTATCATTATATAAACTTGATGTGTAATGTTTTAAGTTTGACACAAGATAGCTCCACACTGTATTCATTGGAAGTATTGACATCAAATGACGCGTCACACATCACAGGTTAGAAATCTGACTTCAAGTGGCATTCTAGATGTTATTTCCAAGTAGGAGGTGGGAAAAATCTGAATTTCAAGCTGTTTGGAACGCAGCATAATGCTGGGGTTCTCAACTCTGGCCCTCGAGGTCTACTTTCCTGCACAGTTTAGCTTCAACCCTAATCAAACACACCTGAACAAGCTAATCAGTGTCTTCAGGATTAGAAACAGAGATTGTCCTACTATTGGGAGATGAAAGGGTCTGTATTACTTACTGTTGTACTACTTATAAAACAGCATTTGTTGGTGTAAACTCTAAAAACAGTTCAATCCAAAAGTATTGTTTAGTGTAAAACATGTTGAATTAGCCGATAGGCAGTCGATTCATCAAGCGATAAGCTGTTTCCTCTAAAAATTTGTTTATTCAGTGTAGTAAAGCCTCTCCTCCATTGACACCCATTCAAAGAAAACAACCTCTGGTCTCCTTTCCCAAACCGTAAGCGTTAGCTTTAGCCATTACACTTTTTTGGCTAAAGGTTGCAGGTTTGCCTTCTATTCGCTTTGCTAGAAAGTTATAGGCAGGTGAGTTTGATCAAGTTTGAAGCTAAACTTTACAGGAAAGTGGATCTCAAGGGCCAGAGTTGAGAACCCCAGGTCTGAAGCAAAATAATTCAGTGTGTCTATCATACACTGTGAGAACTCTTTCAGACTGGCTCTGACATTCGACTACTAGTGGTGACTCATCCAGACTGTAAACTGGGGCAAATGTTTGGTCAAAGTCATTTTGGTGTATTCCAGATCACCTCTCTTCAACAAGCTGCAAGATTTGAGGTATCATTCGTCTCCGCAACACAAACGGTTACACGCCAATGTTGAATACTTGGGGTTGGAGGTTTCGAACAGACAATAGTGAAAGAGTAAATACCACTAACCATGTATTTACTGTTATTTTGGTCATTTAAATGTTTTTTGGTTATATAATATTCCCTTTTCTTAAAAGACAAGCCATATGGCTTGAAATTTGTTCGGAGTATAGAGTTACTGTGCTTTGGTGTGCTTGGATTGAAGACAAAGTTGTCTTTGGTTGACTGGGGCAAAACAGGACATGTGGTACAGACTCAGTCTGCCTTGTGCCCATCTAAAAGGGCAGTCCTACAAGATACGCCAGCAACCGCTTCTTGTAATAACCCTCCCTCCCTGACTTCAAATGACCAGTGTGTTGCGATTCTTCAGGGCTTCCTCCCATCTGCTTTTCTCGTGCTCTCCAACCAGCTTCAGAGTTGGCCTGCAGCCTGGGCATTTCCGCAGGCCTTCCTGTCCAGCCTGGGCTGCTGCTGCCTAGGATTGCCACCCCCATCATGCCTACCTCCTGGATCCCACTGTTTCTCTGCCCCACAGCTGTAGTTGGACTTGTCCCTCTTTCCTTTCCTCCCAAAAACATCCTCCCACAGGGAACGTGGTTCCTTTTCTCTTGCCTCTTCGGCGTCTGCGCCCTCTGTGATCCTCCATCCTGAAGGGAAGCTACTGGCAATAAATTCTGTCTTCACACCCATTTTGACAAATGCACCATCACCTCCAGGCGATAAAAATAAATCCATAGGATGCAGAATATTCCATATCATAATACACTCCAACGCAAGAGTTGCCGATGATTTGAAGGCCAGATGTATGTTTGAATGGGAATTCCACTATGAAGACTATGTAAAGAATCTCTCAATTCCTGCTCCATTAGACTTAGGGTAGACGTCATGCTTAAATGTCATTGGCCGGATAGTTCACCCCAGGGCTGGGCAACTTCAGCCCTGGAGGGCCACTGTCCCGCAGAGTTTAGCTCCAACTCTAATCAAATACACCTACCTGTATCTTTCTAGTGATCTTGAAGACATTGGCTGCATCTGAAAACCGAGGCAGCTGACTTGTTGCCTCTCTGCCTTATCCGGCACTGACTTCAAAGGCAGCGCTTGCGCATGAAGGTAACTCACTTAATTGATTTTCGACATGCTTCTAAGGCTGTGTATCAGTTTAATGATATGCAACAAAATGCAACAAGCTTTGGTGATAACTAATTTTGTTTACAAATAATTTTCATCAATAACATATTTTCACCAAAGGAAACGAGATCATAATGAACTAAAACTCATTTTGAATGACAAAAACGATGACAAAAATCTATTGACATCTTCGTTAATGCATAAAAATGAGACAAAATTGTTAGTGAGGGACAATTTGTGAAGAGATTCATTCAGAACGAATCTTCTGTGTGGTTAGGAGGTTAGATGCGTACATATGAACTGTACGCCGTCTGTATGTAAGATGCAAGGAAACAACAGTGAAAGTAGTCTTAACCTTAGCGCATTTTAACATGGGATATCTGCGTTCACGAGCCCTGCAGTAAAGTGTCAGTGTTGCCAGTTCTTCTCAGAAAAAACTACAAAACAAGGACAAGCACAAAAAACACTAAAACACCCAAATGCTTTACGCTAAATTCTTATTTACTCCCGCAAGACACCAAAATCATGGTAACAAATGTGGAAGTGACTGTTGTTACATTCACACATGGAACGATAATTTACAGGATTCACTCCCGCATTTAAATGCGGTTGTCACTCCTGTAACTAGCAGGGAATGAGGAATAGGTAGCATCTTCAGTTTCAGTTTTTTGTATTACATCACACAGTGGTGAGTGAATTCATGACAGCATTGATAAAGCACAACTTCTTCAGCACTCACACCTTCAGCATCTTCAGTACAGAAGAGCTTTAATACCACTAAACGTCACTGTGGGAACCAGACACTTCTCACTGTACTCCTCCTCTAGCAACACCAAAACATTTTGGATGCTGTTAGATCTGAACTGATTGACTTGGTCTCATAAGACCAGAGCATGGATTCCCAGAATCTATATTTTGTTTGGGCCTTGGAAAAGGTTAAATGAGTGTTGTGCTTTGGCTAGACTTGGTAGTTCTGGTGTGGATCAGCAACCATGCATGTCACTTCTGCAGGCTGCATCTTACTCTGTCAGACAAAGTGTCACTCTTTTCATTGCTTTTGCCAGCACTGAGACACCTTCCTGGTGTTCTCTTGCTCTTTTTCTAGCAAATGCTCACTCATTACTAAATGAAAGCTTAAAATGAAGACCTAATTATTTCAGGGGCCTTTTCGCAAGTCCATTGTTTTTGAATGTCTGTGTTACCTTTGCTATATTTTCACACTTGAAACAATAATTTGGTATTCCTCTTATACCACTCTCCTCTTTTATGCTAAGAAATAAATCTCCTGACAGTTCTCTCTCAAGTTGTTTCATTGTTGTCAGCAATATAACACTTTTAATTGTCCAAAAATTACTTATCCTTAACAGTTTTGGTTCAACATACTTACCTGTTGATCAAAACTCGCCTTAAAGCTACACCATTATATTGAGTAACTTCAGGAGGGTGTACTTATTTTTGCAATGCAAAATTCTATCACTTTGATAAGAAAACAGTATTTTCCTGAATTATTTCAACATTCTTCTTTGGTGATTGATCAAGCAGACTTGCTGGAATATTATATCTCTATCTGTTTTACAGTTTTCTCATTCAGCCATTAACTAGCTTGTTTAGGTGTGTTTGATATAGGGCTGAAGCTAAATCGAAGTTGCCCAGCCCTGGTTCACCCAAAAATGAGAATTCAGTCATCATCACCCACATGTTGTTCATTTTTGGTGTTCCACAGAACAAAGAAATTCATGCAGGTTTGGAACGACACAAGAACAAGTAACTAACAATAGATTTTTCATTTTTTGGAAACTATCCCTTCAGTTGAGCCAATGTTGTTATGTTGAGCAGTCATAACTGGTAACTACGGCTTACGTGATACGTCCACTTTATTGTAAGTGGCTTGGGTTTGAAAGCTCCTACTTAGAACATGAATGTAAATGCAAATGAAGTCTGTGATGTGGACTCTTGTGGAAGCGGGTGGGCTTTGGCTCTGGGAGTCATAACCAGGATGTGGTTTAATGTGACAGGTCTGCACTCTTGTGTAAGTCTCGGTCTCTGATGTTTGCTCTCACTTTCCAGCCGCATGTGGTAAGGATGTAATCCCAGAGGCCTGGAAATGATCTGATCTGAAGACTGAACAAGTACCACACTGACGCAGAAGTGACAGTGTGTTTGCTAACCCTGAATAGAGGCATGGAGTGACTGACACATGGAAATGTGTACCAAAATGTAGAAACACAAATAACTGTCCAATATGAAGACATATACACACATACTTGGAAGTAAAATATCAAAACACTTGAGGCTGTGCTATGCTCAGAAGGAATATCAATATCTTTACCAATATAGCTGGTCTAAAAGCTAATAGATACAGACTGGCCACAAACACTCAAGGCTTGGAGATGTGTAACAAAGTGCTTTCCTGATGGCGACACATAAGGAAGAGCGAAAGACAAATTTTATTAGCGTCACCGTGTTGCTACTATTCCTTTACCGCACACAGATTCTTTTTCTTAACAATATCAATAAACAGCTTCCAACTCACTCACATGAGCTCTGTTTCATAGAAGAAAATCTGTATGTGTTTCGATACAGAACTCTTCTGACATCTGTTCAGGATGTGTCTGTCTTCCTATGTTATAGTAACTGTAGATGTATGAAATAGTCATGCAAGCTCACAATCAGACTGTGACGAAAGCTGGGGCTGCAGATCATGTTGCATGTGGTTGCTTTAGACAGTGTTTACCAAATTATGCATCCTACAATACTGGAAAATACAGCTAACTGCCAAATAATTCCCAAGCAACCTTCCAAATACGGATACCTGGATATGAGAGCAGGAAAAAGCTAAAGATGTAAGTCTGACACATGTATACACAGACCATTAATTAACAAAAAATGCAGATTGTCACATTTTTATACTCAATATGCAATACTGCAGACGAATCCAAGTAAAACTAGCTAATGTAATTTAGCTAAAACATAATCTTTCTGACTTGTGTTTATGCACATAAACACATGGCTGGTTATGTTTTATGTGCATATTACAAAAGAAACTGCACAAGAAAATATACAATAATACATTAAAGGTAACATTTATAGAATGTAATTCCAATAATGATGGTAATTATATTTTTTACAATAATTGAATAATATATGAACCTCTACTCAGACTGGAAAAATATAAATTAATAAATTAAATTAAAATTCAGAAAAAAATGGTCCAAACGTTTGATGTCAGTAGAATTTTTTTTTTTACATTTTGATAAAAAATACAGAAAATCTGTAATATTGTGAAATATTACTACAGTTTGAAATGACTATTATTTTAATATATAATTTATTCCTGTGATGCAAAACTACATTTCCAGCAGTCATTACTTATTACTTATAGCATGATTCTTCAGAAATCTTTCTAATATGCTGCAAACATTTTCAGAATTCTCTGATAAATTGAAAATTCAAAAGAACCTTTGTGTGTAATAAAAATCTTTTGTAATATTATAAATGTCTTTACTGTCGCATTTGTTAAATCTAATGTGTCCTTGCTAAATAAAAGCATTATTTATTTGAAAAACAATTCTGCTGAACCCAAACTTTTGGACAGTTACTTTTTGTTTTATTATTTTTATTAAATTTTAATTTTTAATTAATTTATTTAATTATTATTTTTTAATACACTACCAGTCAAAAGTTTTTAACAGTAGGATTTTTAATGTTTTTTTTTTTTAAAAGTCTCTTCTGCTCACCAAGCCTGCATTTATTTTATCCAAAGTACAGCAAAAACAGTACAATTTTGAAATATTTTTACTATTTAAAATGACTGTTTTCTTTTTTAATATGTTTTAAAATGTGATTTATTTCTGTGATTTCAAAGCTGAATTTTTAGCATCATTACTCCAGTCTCGAGTGTCACATGATCCTTCAGAAATCATTCTAATATGCTGATATGACATTTCTTCTTTTTCTTCTTCTTATTATATATACTTAAAACAGTGGAGTACATTTTTTTAGGATTCTTTGATGAACAAAATGATCCAAAGATCAGTATTTATCTGTCTTTTGTAACATTATACACTATATCATTTAAAAGCTTGGAGTTTTTTATTATTATTATAAATTAAATGATAGAAATTAATATGTTTATTTAGCAAGGGAGCTTTAAATTGATTAAAAGTGATGATAAAGACATTTATAATTTTACAAAAGATTTCTGTTTCACATAAATGCTGTTCTTCTGAACTTTCTAATCATCAAAGATACCTAAAAATATTTTACTCAGCTGTTTTCAACATAATAATAATAATAATAATAATAAATGTTTTTTTAAGCAGCAAATCAGAATATTAAAATGATTTCTGAAGGATCATGTGACTAGAGTAATGATGCTAAAAATTCAGCCTTGAAATCACAGGAATAAATTACATTTTAAAATATATTTAAATAGAAAAACGTTAATTTAAATAGTAAAAGTATTTCAAAATCGCACTGTTTTTGCTGTACTTTGGATCAAATCAATGCAGGCTTGGTGAGCAATTGAGACTTAAAAACTTACTGTTTAAAAAGACTGGTAGTGTATATATAAATAAACGTATACTTTTTAAAAAGGAATATACTGTATTAAATTATAAGCTTGTAGCTTTCTCAAAATACATACAAACATATAGACACATTCAATCAATTAATTCAGGTAACAAAGGTATTAATTCCACAACCTTTTCTAATCAATGACGTACTTGGTCTTGTGCTGACAGAGGGGGGTTCTGGCCTCCTATCTATAAGGCTGACATAATGAATTCACCTCAAATCAGAGATCCCACGTCGGGCACTGGAAAATGTGTTTTACATTTTCCTTGAAAACAATTCAAATGACTACAGCACAGAGGCATGTCTGCCCGAGAGAAAAGACCTACAGATGAGTTATCTTACAATCTCACTGCTCAGTCTATAGCCCTACACTATCTACATGCATTTAGCTAATCCATTTATGCCACTCTAATGCTTGTGGTCTTATGTGTTCCAGGTGGAAGGACCAGAGGCAAATGTTTGCTAAAAGGCACTTCAGATCAGGACTGACCTAAGAGAAATATATTGAGATTTCGTGGATTTCATGGAACATTGTGTAGGAAATTGTGAATGACTTGGTAGCACACACACGCTCACCGACTAAAACTTGCTCTGGCACTGCATGACGCTTTCTCTTACCTGCGTTCCTGAGAAAATTGCCATCGTAGTCTTTGACGACTCTAGTGCTGGGATCATAAAAGCCATCGCCGCTGTCATAGCAACCATCAGGGATGGCCCGCGGGGGGTCCCGATCGGTTAACTGGGATTCTCCTATTTAAAGACACGGTGAGACTTGTTTCCTTTCTTGGACGTTCAGAGAATCGTGCTGCTTAGCTATAAATGCTATAAATGATCACGCACAATAATTCCAATCATTTCAATCATACCTGCTGGTTTGAGGCCATTACACCTCTCAGAGTAGAACCGCCTGTCTTTGCCATCACAGTAATCCCAGTCTGTCTCTGTATACTCCAGGCCATCAGAAAATGTGTACTTTCCCTATGTGTAACAAAAACATTTAGTACTTACGGTTCACCCAAAAATGAAAATTACCCCATGATTTACTCAACCTCAAGCTGTCCAAGGTGTATGTGACTTTCTTCTTTCAGACGACCATAATCGGAGTTATTTAAAAATGTTCTGGCTCTTCCAAGCCTTATAATGGCAGTGAATGGGTGCTGAGATTTTGAAGCCCAATAAAGTGCATGCATCCATCATAAAAACAGGTTTCCAGGGCTTTCAAGGACTTTTCAAGCACTACTTTTTTGATTTTCAAGGACTTCAGTCAGAGATAGGGCTGTGCAATTAATCGAAATTCGGTCATCATGAAAATCATGAAAATGCAGTAATCGAGATGAAATGATTATTGCGCCCCATTCCGCCCCCTTACCAGTGGTGTGATTTCCCTCCTCCACAAAAGCCTAATTTCACATGCAAATCAGCAAAATCATGTAACGTGACTTTAAGAAAATGGAACGTGCTTAAATTTAATGTTTCTTTGATGTTTTCTTAATAGCACGTAAGAAACTTGCTCTTTTCTGTGTATGCGCTCAGAGACGGAGCAGAACATGGACATGTAAAGTTATCTTTTAGCTCAAGGTGCGCGCCTAAACGGTCAAATACACGCAAAAATATTTCTTATTGTAGTTTTAATAAGAAACAACGCATGTTTAACTTTTACAGTAAAGACGCTGTTTTATTTTACATTCAAATAATTACATTTAATTTCTGTAGTATTGTTAGACTACTTTAGACTTGCATAAAAGTATTCAGTATTTTTTTTTTTAAAAGCACTGTTTTTTTTTCTGCTGTAATCACTAATACAGGTCCTTCTCAAAAAATTTGCATATTGTGATAAAGTTCATTATTTTCTGTAATGTACTGATAAACATTAGACTTTCATATATTTTAGATTCATTACACACAACTGAAGTAGTTCAAGCCTTTTATTGTTTTAATATTGATGATTTTGGCATACAGCTCATGGAAACCCTAAATTCCTATCTCAAAACATTTGCACATCATGAAAAGGTTATTTAAACGAGCTATTAACCTAATCATCTGAATCAACTAATTAACTCTAAACACCTGCAAAAGATTCCTGAGGCTTTTAAAAACTCAGGTAAAAACCAGCCTGGTTCATTACTCAAAACCGCAATCATGGGTAAGACTGCCGACCTGACTGCTGTCCAGAAGGCCATCATTGACACCCTCAAGCAAGAGGGTAAGACACAGAAAGAAATTTCTAAACGAATAGGCTGTTCCCAGAGTGCTGTATCAAGGCACCTCAGTGGGAAGTCTGTGGGAAGGAAAAAGTGTGGCAGAAAACGCTGCACAACGAGAAGAGGTGACCGGACCCTGAGGAAGATTGTGGAGAAGGACCGATTCCAGACCTTGGGGGACCTGCGGAAGCAGTGGACTGAGTCTGGAGTAGAAACATCCAGAGCCACCGTGTACAGGCGTGTGCAGGAAATGGGCTACAGGTGCCGCATTCCCCAGGTCAAGCCACTTTTGAACCAGAAACAGCGGCAGAAGCGCCTGACCTGGGCTACAGAGAAGCAGCACTGGACTGTTGCTCAGTGGTCCAAAGTACTTTTTTCTGAAGGAAGCAAATTTTGCATGTCATTCGGAAATCAAGGTGCCAGAGTCTGGAGGAAGACTGGGGAGAGGGAAATGCCAAAATGCCTGAAGTCCAGTGTCAAGTACCCACAGTCAGTGATGGTCTGGGGTGCCATGTCAGCTGCTGGTGTTGGTCCACTGTGTTTTATCAAGGGCAGGGTCAATGCAGCTAGCTATCAGGAGATTTTGGAGCACTTCATGCTTCCATCTGCTGAAAAGCTTTATGGAGATGAAGATTTCATTTTTCAGCACAACCTGGCACTTGCTCACAGTGCCAAAACCACTGGTAAATGGTTTACTGACCATGGTATTACTGTGCTCAATTGGCCTGCCAACTCTCCTGACCTGAACCCCATAGAGAATCTGTGGGATATTGTGAAGAGAAAGTTGAGAGACGCAAGACCCAACACTCTGGATGAGCTTAAGGCCGCTATCGAAGCATCCTGGGCCTCCATAACACCTCAGCAGTGCCACAGGCTGATTGCCTCAATGCCACGCCGCATTGATGCAGTCATTTCTGCAAAAGGATTCCCGACCAAGTATTGAGTGCATAACTGAACATAATTATTTGAAGGTTGACTTTTTTGTATTAAAAACACTTTTCTTTTATTGGTCGGATGAAATATGCTAATTTTTTGAGATAGGAATTTTGGGTTTTCATGAGCTGTATGCCAAAATCATCAAAATTAAAACAATAAAAGGCTAGAACTACTTCAGTTGTGTGTAATGAATCTAAAATATATGAAAGTCTAATGTTTATCAGTACATTACAGAAAATAATGAACTTTATCACAATATGCTAATTTTTTGAGAAGGACCTGTATAAGGTTTTGGACCCTGCCATAATCATGTTAAATAATCTGGATTACAATATTGACCAAAATAATCGTGATTATGTTTTTTGGAAAAATCGAGAAGCCCTAGTCAGAGATCTCACTTATGGTTTGATGTTTCCCACTGTCTAAGAAAAAAAATCTGAGAAAAGATTTGCAAAACTACTCCGAAGCCCCGATCTGAAACAAGTGATCACAAATTATCATTTCAGATCAGGACTCAGAGCACAGATTGCAAATCATTCAATTCGCAGAATGATTTAAGAACCCAATCATTGTCAGAAATTCAGCCTGATCTTCACATGGTGTGTTTGCTACCAAGATCCATGTTTACTGACCAGCCAATAAAAATGACATGGGTTTGTAAACATTCAGGATGCGCGCGCATCATGGTTGCAGAAAACCCAGGAGAGATAGCCTTTACGACAAGAGAATTACACGGATATGCTACAAAATAGTTCGATTTAAAAAAGATTATAGATTATATTGATTAGATGTCATTTTCAAAATGTTCTCTGCTTATTACAAGAGCTTGTCACCCAGCGATAAGCACTGTTATTCAACAAAATCGAAGTTAGATAGTGGGATAGTCTTATAGATCTGAAACAGGGATGATGTTTTTTATGGGTGGTGGCAGAAAACTCACTCATTTTTGAGTTCAATCGAGTTATAAAGTCCGAATTAGGAGATATAAACTTGAATTTGCAAGAAAAAAAGTACGAATTGTGAGATAATAAATAAATGTTAAGTAAAAATGTTAATAGTAATAGATTTAAATAATATTTCATGCTGTAACTGTAGGGCTAACACAATACGTCCCCTATGAACAGCATATATTATGTAGACCTATTGTTTTAATCAAATTTATGCTTTAAAAGTACAGTAATCTTAGCAGTGTTCATCCATAGTATGTCTGCTTGAATGTTTGAAATGTCTGATGACAGTGTTCGATAAAAATGATTTGCATTCAGATTTTGACATCAATAGGCACAAAAATATTTTTTCTCTTATTCCATAGATTTTACCAGTTTACCTCCACTTGTTACCAGTGTTTTTCTGCAACTAAAGTATTTACTTTGTTAAATATTAAATATGTTGTGGTCAACAGCTGTATTAACTTTATTATCATTGACTTCATTATTAATATTAGTAGGAGAGCAAGACCTCTTTGCATATTCCTTTCTCCCAAGTTCCCTCATATTTGCTTCCATTGGGGAAATGCAGCACTCCTTTTCCATGGAACATGCCGTCTTTCATTTCTCCGACATATCTGGTGTGAGTGGGAAGTGTGTATTCGCCCGTCCCCTCCATCCTTTGAAAGACAACATGTGATGAGAGGACATTAGATGGTTTGATTCACTTCTTCTTTAATCTTAAACTTACTTTAGTATTCCAATAGTACTGCCAAAGTGATATAACCATATTGCAAAAGAAAAATATTGTTAAATTATACATTATTGCTTTTTTTATTTGAAAAATAACATATTTAAAATATGGCATGACCATTGACTAGTCAGTCATGAGAAATAATTAAAATATTCAGGAAACCTCATATAAAAACATAATTCCATGACCTTACATTTCATTAAATAATATGAAATAGTTTCACTTTATATTATTTTATGCATTTAAAATGTATAAATGTAAAATATTTAATCTAGCAGGTGCCTGAAAGAACCCTTGCGCCCTTAATTTGTTCTAGCACTTATTACATTTAAAGTATTTATTATTCACTTTGCTTTAAAAGAATTTATGTATATATAATATATGAATGTCTTTGTGATTACCTCTTTCACTCTTTCTAGCTTTGCGCATGAAGACAATTAAAAGCGAGACAAATCGTGTAAAATATTAAATACAAGTGTATCCCTTACAAAAATTAATCATGGTTTTACTACAAAAAAAAAAAAAAAAAAAAAACATGGTTACTATAGTTAAACCATGGTAACCACAAATTAACCTTGGTCTTGCTAAACTAACCATAGTTTAACCATGGTATTTGTTATACAAAACTATGGTTATACAATTACAAATGGTAATCAATGCGCCAAAAACATAGGTACTACACTTGTACTATAACAAAACCATGGTTAATTTTCCTAAGAGATGGCACTCAAATGAAATTCGATTAAAATATGGCATTTAAATGTTATCAGCAGTCAACAAAAGTTGATTTACCTGCTATTATTGTAATCTCCATCGTAACTGCTTCCCATAAACTCCATGTTGATGATAAGCGTGAGACTGTTTCCATGGAAACACAACCGAGCAGCTATATATTTATTAGTAACACTTCTCTGGGACAGATGTCACTGTCATACATCACTAAAGTGATATAATAGATGATACGTAATTATCTCAGAGCTGGGTAAATGTTTTGAAGGCTATCAGCAAAAAAGTAGTGCCCTAAATTTGCGTTGTGTTTTGAGCCAAGATGGCGCTACAGCGTCTCGCAGTTTCCACACGCATGACGTCGTCGAAAGGCGCCCGTAATGCTTCGCGCATGCGCGGTTAACTGACCTTCTCCGTGCGGCCTCGTCCTGCTGCCGACGAGGACCTTGAGTTGTGTTGTTGTGTGAACTGTCAAACTCGTTTTGGTTAGTTTTTGTGGACTAAAAGTCGCACCATGCCTGGTGTGGTTGAGATTCCGACGTTGCAGGAGCTGAACGTCGAAGAGGTACGTCTGAAAGAATGGAAACACAACCCGGTGTTAGCCTGAAGCTGCAGGAATAGCGCTGCTAACGTTAACTTGTGAAGTTCATTTAAATGTGTTCAGCTGGTATTGCTGTGTTTGCTAGTTAGTGAAGATCAAAAAGAAAAAAAGGATTTGAATGCACTGGAAAACTGATTTGTTGACTTCTTTTTAGCAGCTAAAATTTAGTGGTGCTATGTTTGTGTTTGTTATTAAATGTAATATAATGGGTAACAAATCAAACTATCATTAACTGCTTTTGTCTTATTATAGCAGGCTTAGTATGGACACAATAGGTTATTGGGTGAAAAAAAGGCTTGATTTGTGATCCATATTGTTTTGAAGATTAATATCTAATGCAGTAGCACGATTGTGCATTAACAGCTACCTTTAATGTCATGCATGTGTTTCTTGCTGGGCAAAATAATGCTTTCACTTAAAGGTGAATCATTTTGGCTTGCATTTTATGTGATCTCAGGTTAATGTGTCTTCGGCCGTACTGAAGGCAGCTGCTCATCACTTTGGCTCTCAATGTGACAAGGCCAACAAAGAGTTCATGCTGTGCCGCTGGGAGGAGAAGGACCCCAGAAAGTGTCTGAAAGAAGGAAGGAAAGTCAACGAGTGTGCAATGAACTTCTTCAGGTACTCAACACCTATACATGTTTGTGCTGACTTTGCTTCAGAATCAGATACGTGGTTTTATTATTAGCACATTGCACACATTTTTTTTGTAACAAATGTGACCCTGGACCACAAAACCAGTCGTAAGGGTCAATTTTTTAAATGTATACCTCAATCCGAATAAATAAGATTTCAATTGATGTGTGGTTTGTTATAATAGGACAATGTTTGGCTGAGATACAACTGTTTGAAAATCTGGAATCTGAGGGTGAAAAAAAAATCTAAATATTGAGACTTGCCTTCAAAGTTGTCCAAATGAAGTTCTTAGCAATGCATATTATTAATCAAACATTAAGTTTTGCTCATTACTTTTAAAGCATATATTTATTTTAAACAATAGGTCTCCAAAATATTCCCTTATGCAGACCTACTATTTAAACCTACAACATTTTACGTAACATTTACATATTTTATCTCACAATTTGACTATTCTTCTCGCAATTGCAGGTTTATATCTCCTAGTTCTAGACTTTATAATTGATTTAAATCAACAGTAGCGAGTTTGTTAATTCTGAGGGGAAAAAAAGCCAACAGTGTGGGATATAAAATCACGTTTCTGAGACCAGGGAAAAAGAATAACGAGGTGGTTTTTCTTATCAGAATTGTGAGATATAATCTCAGAATTGCTAGAATAAATTTGAAAAACACATTTACCTTTTTTGATGCTTTTATTCCATGGCTTCCACAGACTGCTACTTGAAAACTGTCATTTTCTGCCACTAGATAGGCTCCGCCCACAAAAAATGTCATCTTTGTTTGCAAACACCAAATTGGTCTGTAGCAGCGGTTCTCAATTCCAGTCCTCGCGTACCCCTGCTCTGCATATTTTGCATGTCTCTCTTAGTTAACACACTTGATTCAGATCATCAGCTTGTTAGAAGTGAGCTCCGTGCATGAACTGTGTTCCAATTGACATGATCCCTACACAGTGTCCATTGCTCCCTACTTCCCTGAGCACGGGAAATCCGTTTAAGTTTACTTCGCTTCGGAACTTCATTAACGGATTTGCGATGAGCCATTGCCTGCAGCGTCTTCACACATAGACAAAACTTACTAGAGAAGCATGAAATGTGACATTATTTACCTCTGTAAATAAATACAATTTAAATTCACGTCTCGCACACTTCATTGCCCTTTGAATGGGACATATATGTTCGCTTCGAAATGGAATCATGGCAGAATATCCTGTGATGTCCACTTCACAGGGCACTTAACAGTTGAACAGAACAAACGTCTGAAGCGATAAGAGAAACATACAAAATGTGCAGAGCGGGGGTATGCGAGGATGGAATTGAGAACCGATGGTCTGTAGAACAGAAGCATACTGACAAGTATTGGAGTGGGTTAGAATGGAAAAAAAAACTTGAGAGTCTAATAATATACAATATATTTGATGCGATGTGACTTGATATTCATTGATTATTTACATAAAAGAAATGAACTGACATCAGTGCTAACCTTTAAATGAGTCACTATTGCATGTTTTATAATTCTTGTAATTAGTCTTGTATTTTCATATTCATCCTCATATGCAACTACACAGAGAAACCGTTTGTGAAACAAGAAGTGATGAGCAAAGTCTTAAACTTAATTTTTATTAACCTTTGTGTTAAGCTGAAAATCCTTTACATATTTTAGTATTCACAGGTCCAAAATGACTGTATGTAAATTTATCTTTTTGCTAAATTATCACAAAATCTTGGATTCAATCTTTTTGACAATCTTTTTTTTTTTTTTTTTTGAGTTAAGAAAAGCATTATTTGTGGATAGTTTTAGCATTGTTCACAGTAACTAAGCTCAGATCAGTGATGCTTACATATGCCAATACAAAATCTGTGCTAAAGGAAAGAAAACAAGTTAAATTAAATATTAAATTAAATATTGAATTTCTTATTTGGTAATATAAGCATAATGAGAAAGCAGATTTTGGGGAAACACAGGGAATTGTAACTGGGTGGGAGAAAATGTCAAAAATACAAGAATTCTTAAATGTTATATTCTACATGAGCAGAGTCTTAGTCAAAGTTTTTAAGGTTTTGTCAAATGTTATAACATTAATGAGCATTTTCAAAAAAAAAAAAAAAGAAAACCTTTCAAAATGACTGCACATTTTGATGGTTAAACTTGAAACATTTAAAAAGCAGGTATTCAGGAATTAGAATATTTTACATTAAATACAACAAGAACGACCATAAAAAAGGACGCTGTCTGAAGAGGCATTGTCTATATCAGGGGTGGCGAACTCCGGTGGTAGAGAGCCGCAGCCCTGTAGAGTTCAGCTTCAATCCTAATTAAAACTCACCTGCCAGTAGCTTTCTAGTAACCCTTCAGACCTTGATTAGCTTGTTCAGGTGTGTTTGACTAGAGTTGAAGCAAAAATCTGTGGCTCTCCATGACCGACGTTCGCCACCCCTGGTCTATATCATTGTGGATGTCAGGCTTGTGTTCTTAAGGAAACAGGCTTAATGATGTGACCTAAAATCAAAATCTTGATTAATTGAATGTTTTACCTCGATTACGATTAATGCGGAAGTATGTTTTTAATAGGAACGAAATAACCAACACTGGAAAATTACATTAGTTAGAAGTTCTGAATTTCAGTTTTTCGATTACTTTTTGATTAATCGACCAGCCCTGGTTCTTAGTTCATGCTTACGTTGTCTGCCCACATTTTTTTGATTGGCCACCATTTTATGTCAAACAGCATTTTTGCTTTCAGACTGGACAGAAAATGATTTGTTGTGGCTTGTTAGGACACAGTGTAAAGTAAACCCCACTACTAGCATGTAATTAAGGTTAATATTTTAAAATTATTTGACTTACAGGCAGATAAAGGGGAACTGTGCCGAGTCCTTCACAGAGTACTGGACCTGTCTGGACTACTCTAACCTGTCTGAGCTGCGCCACTGCCGCAAGCAGCAGAAGGAGTTTGATAACTGTGTGCTGGAGAAGCTGGGCTGGGAGAGGCCTGACCTAGGAGACCTGTCCAAAGTAAGTATATACAGTCAAGCCCGTAATTATTCATACCCCTGGCAAATTCTGACTTAAAGTTACTTTTATTCAACCAGCAAGTTTTTTTTTAAATTAGAAATGACACAGACGTCTCCCAGAAGATAATAAGACTATGTACAAGAGGCATCATTGTGGAAAAAATTATTACTCATGTTTTATTTACATTTGAGCAAAAAATGGCATGTCCAAAATTATTCATACCCTTCTTAATAATCAATAGAAAAGCCTTTATTGGCTATTACAGCAATCAAACGCTTCCTATAATTGCTGAGCAGCTTTTTGCATGTCTCCACTGGTATTTTTGCCCATTCATCTTTAGTGATGAGCTCCAACTCTTTCAGGTTGCCATCCTTGCCATCACCCTCATCTTTAGCTCCCTCCACAGATTCTCAATTGGATTTAAGTCAGGACTCTGGCTGGGCCACTGCAAAACGTTAATGTTTTTGTCTGCTAACCATTTCTTCACCACTTTTGCTGTGTGTTTTGGGTCGTTGTCGTGCTGAAATGTCCACTGGTGCCCAAGGCCAAGTTTCTCTGCAGACTGCCTGATGTTGTTGTTGAGAATTTTGATGTATTGCTCCTTTTTCATGGTGCTGTTTACTGTGATTAGGTTCCCTGGTCCACCGGCTGAAAAACACCCCCAAAACATTAGGTTCCCTCCACCATGTTTGACAGTGGGGATGGTGTTCTTAGGGTTGAAGGCATCTTCTTTTTTTACGCCAAATGAAGGCTAGATCATTGTGGCCAAACAATTCTTTCTCCAGATGAGCATTTGCAAAGGCCAAGCGGGCTTTTGTGTGCCTTATCTGGAGAAGTGGTGTCCTCCCTGGTCTGCGTCCGTGGAACCCAGTGGTGTTCAGTGTCTGTTGGACTGTCTGCCTTGAGATGTTGCCACCAGCAGAGCCCAGATTCATCAGGATGGCCTTGGTGGTGATCCTTGGATTCTTTTTTTATTTCTCTCACTATCCTCCTGGCCAGCACAGGTGTCACTTTTGGCTTCCGACCACGTCCTCTAAGATTTTTCACAGTGCTGAAAATATTGTTTAATAATACTTTGCACTGTAACCACTGGAACTTAAAAAACATTTAGATATGGTCTTATAGCCCTTTCCTGACTTGTGAGTAGCCACAATGTGCAGCCGCAGGTCCTCAGTTAGCTCCTTTGTCTTAGCCATGACTGTCCACAAACCAACAGCAGAGAGCTTCTGTTTTTCACCTGTTGAGTTGATTAAAACAGCTGTTCCCAATAAATCAGGGTAATTAGGATGCTTTAGAACAGCTTGGACTATTTGGAATGGTATAGAACTTTGGATTTTCCCATAGACTGTGACAGTTTGCAAAGGGTATGAATAATTTTGGACATGCCACTTTTTGTTAAAATGTAAATAAAAGCTGAGAAATATTTTTTTTACACAATGATGCCTCTTGTACATCATCGTCTTATCTTTTGGGAGAAGCCTGTGTCATTTCCGGTCAAAAAAAAAAAAAACTTGCTGGTTGAATAAAAGTAACTTTAAGTCAGAATTTGCCAGGGGTGTGAATAATTTTGGGCTTGACTGTATATAACTATTGATAGGCTATTCCTGTTGAGGGATTTATATTAAAAGTACTTTTGATCTCACAACTTTAACCTCTTCCACAGGTGACCAAGGTGGCAACCTCTCGGCCCCAGCCTGAAAACGCCTACCTTTCAAGACCAAGACCCGAGCCCAATCCTCCAATTGAGGCTGAGCTACAGCCATCCAAGCATGGCAGCCGCATGTTCTTCTGGAGCTGGTAAAGAGGGGCAATCGTTGTCCTATAAATGTAATGTTCACCATCTCCGTGCTTCTGACCAGACGAGAGACAGTGTGCCAATGGTTGCACTGTAATCCTAACGTATTGTGTAGAAATGTTAATAAATTTTGTGCACTCAAAACATGTTATCATATTAAAAAATTTAAGCTTGGCTTCAGTTTGCTTTTTGTGTACTTAATGTACAGTCAAACCAAAATGTATTCAGACACATTCAACATTTCTCATGTTATCACAGTTTATTCACATTAGTTTAGAAAAAGGTAATAAAATATGACAAGAACTCAGAGTTTAACTGTGTCAGAACAAATTTATCTTGATAATGTCAGATATTTTTTTAATAGAAAGGTATATAATGGATTACAATCAACCAAAAATTCAGACAACTGTTAGTATGATAATATTTTCACAACTTTCAATACTTTGTTGACCAATTACCAAACAATGCTTAATTTTGTTCAGTCTGTGGTGTAAAAAGTTTGCATTAGCTATTAAAGATAAAACACTTAAGCAAAACATGGTCAGGTCAAAGTGTCTGAATCATTTTTTGTCCCAAATTTTTTATTAGTTTTACTGGTAGTCCACTGTATGAAAAGTATGAAGAATTTTGGGGTATAATATGTCACTTTTTACTTTATTTTGCTATCCTCACTTACATAAATGAACTATAGTGTCCTGCACCAACTAGTAAAAATACCAAGTGTGAGTTATTTTTGGTTAGACCGTAGTTTTGAATTAAAAATGTTCTTGGTTCAGTACAACTGAGCTGTAAAGTTGTTCTAGTGTTATAGGCCAGTGGTTTTCAGCTGCAAGATGATTTAAAAGTGTTTAGGTGAATAAATTAATATTAAAATAATTAAGTAATCTAATCTAAATCTAATTGCAATTAAATTGCAAAAAAATGTTAAATGTTAAAAAAAATAAATTTTGTACATTTTAATTAAAAATGACACATTTTATGATTCGATTTTATTTAGATTTACTGGATTGTGATTTGATTAGATTTCCAACTCATTTCGATATTGGTTATTTTGGATATACAATATTCAACATTTGAAGTGGATCAAAAAAGTTCATCAAAGTTGTCCTAAGACCAGAATGGGTTTTGTTTTGCTATTTTATTTAACATTTTTAAGAGGTGAAAAAGTGTTCAGTAGTGACGTTCCTTAAAGTTACATACAGAATTTTCAGACTTTTGAACAAACACATTTACCTCAAAAGGATAAAACCTATCTACTCACACCTTGTAGCTATGAAAGTGTGGCACAGGAATATTTCATGTTCATAAATTTATGGGTTTAGTTCAAATCAGTCTCGGCCAGTTGACTAAAACATCCACTGTTTCGGTAGTGACATGAAAAATGCAGGACGCATTCTTTTACATAAAGTTTCATAACTTACAAAGAAAGCGTAAAATAAATGTTTTTGAAACTTCATTTTTTTTTAAAGAAACAGTATCATACAGTATTCAATATAATTTTCATAAGTTGAAATGTAGGGGTTAGGGTTGAGAACAGCCACCTCCCAATTGAAAGTACCCACTAGTGTCTCACAAAAGTAAGTACACCCCTTACATTTCAGCAATCATTTTAGTATATCTTCTTAAGGGAAAATTCTATAGAAATGAAACTTGGATATATTTTAGAGTAGTCAATGTGCAGCTTGTATAGCAGTATAGATTTACTGTCCTCTGAAAATAACTCAACATACAGCCATTATTGTAAAAATATCTGGCAAAAAAGTGAGTACACCCTAAGTGAACTTGTCCAAAGTGTGAGTATATTGTGTTAACACCATTGTTATCTGGCACTGCCTTAATCATCCTGGGCATGGAATTGACCAGAAAAGAACCAGGTTGTTGCTGGGATCTTCTTCCAGTCCTCTATAATGACATTACAGAGCTGCTGGACATTGGACACATGGTGCTTCTCCACCTTATGCTTGAGGATGCCCCACAGGTGCTTAATAGGGTTCAGGTCTAGAGACATACTTGGCCTCCCCATCACCTTCACCTTCAGCTTCCTCAGCAAGGCAGTTGTCATCTTGGTGGTGTGATTGGGGTCATTATTATGTTTGAAAACTGCTGTTCTGACTAGTTTCTGGAGGGAAGGCATCATGTTCTGCTTCAGAATGTACAGTACATAATGGACTCCATGTTTCCCTCAATGAACTGCAGCTCCCCAGTACCAGCAGCACTCATGCAGCCCCAGACCATGATGCTACCACCACCATGCTTGACTGTAGGCAAGATATAATTTTCTTAGTACTCCTCACCAGGGCATCACCACACATGCTGGACACCATCTGAGCCAAACAAGTTTATCTAATAGTCTCATCAGACCACAGGACATGCTTCCAGTAATTCATGCTCTTGCACATGTTGTCTTCAGCAAACTGTTTGCAGGCTTTCTTGTGAGCCGGCTTTAGATGAGGCTTCCTTCTGGGACGACGCCCATGCAAACTGACTTGTTGCAGTGTGCAACGTATGGTCCTGAATAGGACATGTGGCTTTTGCATGGTTAAACAACATACTGCTGTTATCACTTAGACAGTAAATCTATACTGCTATACAAGCTGCACATTGACTACTCTAAAATATATCCAAGTTTGATTTCTATAGTATTGTCCCTTGAGAAGATATACTAAAATGGTTGCTAAAAATGTGAGAGGTGTACTCACTTTTGTGCGATACTGTATATATTAAGCTTACTAATATTTTAAATATTGTTGTGGGTTTCAGTAGATAATAGGAGGATCTTAGTAAGCATCTAAGATTTGAATACTTCAATGCTGTGTTTTTTGGTTGAGGGACAGCAGTTTGCGTCAATTCTATAGAATGGCCCATTTATTGGTTTAATTGTGCAAATCTCAATATACAAAAGCTAACAAAAATGTGTATTTTAATGTTTATTCTACACTCTTAAAAATAAAGGTGTTTTAAAAGGTTCTTCACAATGATGCCATAGAAGAACCATTTTTAGTTCCACAAAGAGCCATGAACCTTTCAGTCAAAGGGTCTTTAACAAACCATCTCTTTCTCACCTTTTTTATAATCTGAAGCACCTTCTTTTACCACAAAGAACCTTTTGTGAAACAGAAAGGTTCTTCAGATGTTAAAGGTTATGGAACCATTTAGACAAAAGAGGTTCTTCTATGGCATCAGGGGCGGACTGGGACAAAATTTCAGACCGGGAAATCTCACACTCATCCAGGCCATCCCAAAAACCCACAACAAATTCTGAAACCACGGACAATATATATATATATATATATATATATATATATTTTTTTTTTTTTTTTTTTTTTTTCTAAAGCCATTATTATTATCACATAAAAAGTATAATCCATTGGCTGGTGCCACGCAAAATAATTAAAGATTATCTCTTGAACTTCCATTTACCTTTTTATAAAAATGTAAGTATTACATTAGGACCATGTGCTATTGTTTTATCTTGCCCAAATGTCAAAACTGTTGGCCTACAATAATAGCTACATCTTGAATATATCTTTAGTAAAATCCTAATACTGAATTTTTTTTTTGCATTATCATGGGTCATGTTTTGTCCTTAGGAAAATTAACCATGGTTTAATTAGGCCTATGGTGAAAGTATAGTAGTAACTGTGTTTTTTTTTTTTTTTGTTTGTTTGTTTGTTTGTTTGTTTGCCATTTTGATTACAATTTGTATAACCAGAGTTTTACTACAAATACCATAAAGTGTGGCAAAACCTTTTTTTAATTTGTGGTTACCATAGTTTAACTACAGTAACAATGGTTTTTGGTTTTTAGTGAAAACATGGTTAATTTTTGCAAACCGGATTACGATTTATTAGAGTATTATTATTGAATGGCGAATTTGGAAATAATCACTTTAGTACATTCAGCAGGCAACAGAAACAACAACAACAATATATATATGAAAATAAAATATAGATAAAAAAAATTTCAGCGGGCTAAATTGGCTGCCAGGCCACCGGGAATTGTCCCGGTTCTCCCGATGGCCAGTCCGCCCCTGTATGGCATTGTGAAGCACCTCTTGAAGCACTTCCACTTAAGGTGCATTACTCCCAAAATCTGTTGGTTTCTAAACTAACAGGCAAGTCTGTTCCAATTGACAGCATGTGACAAATATCATGGAGATTAAATACAATGCTGAATTTAGAGATCATGCACATAGTCCAGGTACTGGACCTTCTACAGCTTTTACATTTTTGGTCTGTGTTTTCTGTAACTGTGTTGTGGCAGTGAGAAGTGTTCATATGATCCCATATTCACCCATAAAGCTTGTTATAAAGGTGCTTTCATTCATTCATTCATTCACCTGGCCTGTTCTGGCCAGACATCAGCTCCTGTCTTAATCCAGAGGTATGGTGTGTGTTTTAAAACCAGATTGTGGCTGTGTAGTGTCATGGACCTTAGGGGCTGGAGACTCGGTCCCCTCGGGTAAAGGCCAATTTCCCCCAGAGCTCCCTCCTCACTTCCTTAGCAGCCCCTGGAGCAGGAGTGTCTGAACAACACTACAAGTTCAAAGAGTCAGTAGTGCACAGCCAGAGCAGCACAGGTCAACTGGGCCTACAGGCAACAGCACTGCTGTCTTAAGTAAATAAACCTATGTGGAAAGCTCCATTCTGCAGCGTATTTTCATAACAGGTTTTCGAATGTTAACCTCCATGACATGCAGGTAAAAGAAGCTTATTGTCCCTGTATAATGGCGCTGTATCATTCTCTATCAACGTGGAGCGTTTTCTGGGGGGTCCCACATATGAAATTTAATCAAACTGCGAAACTAAATTTGTTCTTTTTTTTTCCTCTCATATGTGCAAATTTAGCTCAAGAGCCGCTTTTGCCCCATACAAGTCAAAACGTCATTCTGGATGAAGTTCGTGCTCTTTGAAGAACAAAAGTAAGCTGATGTCAGATTGCAGCCTGAGAGGCACTGCCGAATTTGCTTTGACGTTTTCTTGGCTTGAGAAACTTAATAGAGCAGGGCCAGCTTTGTGCCAGTAACAGAGGAATTATGGCATATGAGCCCTGCGGGTATCACATCAAGGGAAGTATGACACATACAACGAGTACCAGTTAACACTGGGGCAAAACAATAACTGTAAACTTACGATAACAAGATATTTAGCTTATAGGTCGCTTTGTGTTCAAATGTTTTACAACAGGGTTACCAGATCCTGGGACAATTTTTAATGGGGTCTCCCTGGTTGAAGCTCACTGGAAATAATACTTAGTATAGTAAACTGGTTTGATATAAAGCAATAAGCTATGAGAAGTCATGCATTACAGTGATTTTACTGCACATGAAAGGCATGATGTGAAGCAGTCACATCAGTTTTTATTAACATTTTAAATTAGTTTTAATTTTTCATTTTAATGTTTTTTAAAGTTAGTATTTTTGTTTAATTTTGTCATTGCATGAAATTTTGAGCCCTATGGAATCTGTTTAAATATTTTGCATTTTAGTATTTATACCAGAATTTCCTTACCAGAAAAAATGTAAATACACAACAGTATTTCTGAGGAAAAACATAAATTAATAAAAATAATATGTTTTATTTATTAAAACAAACAATTAGATGTGCTTTTGATTATTAAAGAATTTGAGAAAAAAATTATTTCAAAGGGCCTTAAATTAGATTTTGTTAAACTTTTAAGAAATTTCTGTTAAACTGTATGTTTTATGATTTTAATTAATTAGGCATGCTTTTTAATTAATATTATTTTAATTTAACCATTAAAACATTGTTTAATTTTTTTTTATTTAAACAGAAAAAAAACAGAATAAAAAAATTGATTTCATAGGGCCCTAAATTTGATGTACTAAATTAAATTTAGTTTTGTTTTGTGATTTTTATTAGTTTTGTTTAAATATATATTTTCTAGTATTTTCTATAGTTTTTGTTTTAGTTTAGTTAGTACATCAAATTTAGAGGCCTATCGAATCTGTTGTAATTTTTTTCCCATTTTATTATTTTTTAAAGACTTTTTTTACAAGAATTTCTTTATGAGAAAACATAGTATTTCAAAAAAGAAAAAAAAGAAATGATTGAATACAATTTTTTATATATAAAAATCACAAAATTAGAGATGCTTTTTATTGTTTGAATGAATTATTAATCATGAAGCCATTAAAATGAAATCCAGAAAATTAATGCAAACACAGAATTTTTATTAGAAAAACTAATTCATAGGGCCTTTTTTTTATATGTTTTATGATTTTATTTTATTTGCTTTTATTTGCTTTTTAATTAATATTTTTTTATTTAACCATTAAAACATTGTTTAAAATTTTTAACCAGAAAAAAAGAAATCAAGAAAAATTAAAACAGAAAAAAGGCCCTAAATTTTATGTAATAAATTAACAAAAATTGTATTCTATTTTCATGTTTTACATTTTAATATTAACGTTTTTTAAAGTTACTCATTTTACTTTGTTTTGTTTTATTCATAAAAAAAATAAAAAAAATATATATATATATATATATATATATATATATATATAACTTCCACTAATTAGAGATACTTTTGATTAAAATGAATTATTAATCATGAAATCATTAAAATGGAAACCAGAAAATTAATAGAAAACACAGAAATTGTCACAAAAAAATGAATAAATAAATAAATACTTTAACATTAAAATGGAAAATATAAAAACTATAATAACCCTGCAGCTAATCCAATCACAATATATAGTTGGAATCGTCACTAATTTAAAGTTTTCTCTTTGGAAGCAGTAAATAAATGTTTTATACGTGACACTGATTTACTTAGTGGGAAAAATATGACTTTTAACAGGACTGCTACGGTCCACAGATGGCCTTGTTTCCATGCCGTAAGCGTTTATAATACGTGTTTGTCCAAAAACACAGTGATAGATGTTGGAACTCATCATAAAATTATTTAAGACTCCACCCTTATGACCAGAGCTGCAAGAGCAAATAGACAAAATATTCGCCCTGGCAGTCATAAAGGCCAAGTTTTTCTTCTTAGACTCACAGTTCGGTCAATTTCATGTCAGTCATTAATGGTGTTTGCTAATGTAAGCATCACTAAACTGTTACTATGGATTAGTGAATTAATCACCTCAAGTCATACAACTTAAATAGAGGTTAAAATTGAAATGTACACTTTTAGTGGACAATAAAACATACAAATATATACTATAGGCCTATGTCACGCAACAATTGAATATCGAAGAACGTCTCTGAGTGGGGAGACGGCAGTTCCAGTTAGCTTTTTACAATGGCGGAGGCCGATATATACCGCTGGACCAAGTCTCTCTGTAACTTGCCTGAAGTCAACTACGACGACGTAGTTCGGATTGTAAATGAACACTCTCAAGTAGAAACGTCCAAACTTAGGAATAGTTTGCCGAAGGTTTTTAAAAAACACGCTAACATAAATTGTAAGTCTTTGAGAAGAAAATTAAACCGACAGGTCACAGCGGCTAGGCCTATAAGTCACATTTATTATATTCTGAAATACTAAATTGCATTGCAGATTATACAGTTTTCTGTTGCTACGTGGGTGCTCAGTTTTTTTTTTTTTTTTGACATTTAGCCAAAATATAAAGATTCAGCACTTCACATAAGCAATTTGGTTGTCTCCACAACAAATGCTAGACTAAGACACTCTTCTCATCTCCTCGAATGCAAAAAAACATTAGCCTTTATAAATACAGTGCTGTATTATAAATACAGAAAACATGTACTTTTTCATTCAACAGTTCTTTATTTACCTTAAGTCTGCAAACAAGCTGAGATGCTTCAAACTGCGCGCCGCACTTCATTCACGAGAGAGGCGGGAGGAATAATACGGTTTGACTGACAGTTTAACGAGCCAATGGCTTCACGAGGTTTAGTGGCGGTGGCGTCGCTTACTGACCCAGGATCAGTGAACCGTGGCAGTTATATTTCCGATTTGAGCTTAAAGTTTAGAAAAATATATGGCTTTTAGCTTTTGTTGACGCTACTGCGCTACTTGATCAAAAAAGAGCTTAGCTACTGAAAAGCTATTTGATTCAGAAAACAGCGAAGCTACCACCGCGCTACTGAGAAACGTAGTTAAGCTAGAAACTAGCAATGACCGGAAGTTCTATTTCCCTACTCCGCGTTCCGGAAGCAGGAAGTGAGACATAGGCCTATAGGCTTTAGTTGGAGAGACTTGATCCATATTCAGAAACAGACCAGCTAAAAAGTGTTCCAAAAATACGTTTTGGCCTGATATTTTGTCTACAGTTGAGGTCAAAAGTTTACATACACCTTGCAAAATCTGCAAAATGTTGATTATTTTACCAAAATAAGAGGGGTCTATAAAATGCATGTTATTTTTTATGTAGTACTGACCTGAATGAGATATTTCAAATAAAAGCTGTTTACATATAGTCCACAAGAGAAAATAATAGTTGAATTTTTAAAATGACCCCGGTTAAAAGTTTACATACACTTGATTCTTAATACTGTGTTGTTACCTGAATGATCCACAGCTGTGTTTTTTTTAGTGATAGTTGTTCATGAGTCCCTTGTTTGTCCTGAACAGTTAAACTGCCTGCTGTTCTTCAGTAAAATCCTTCAGGTCCACAAATTCTTTGGTTTTTCAGCATTTTTGTGTCCAACAATGACTGTATGATTTTGAGATTCATCTTTTCACAATGAGGACTGAGGGACTCAAATGCAACTATTACAGAAGGTTCAAATGCTCACTGATGCTTCAGAAGGAAACACAATGCATTAAGAATCTGGGTGTGAGAACTTTTGAACAGGATGTGTAAATTTGTCTTATTTTGCCTAAATTTTTTTTTTTCATTGAGTACTGGCCTTCAGAAGCTACAGAAGATACTTACATGTTTCCCAGAAGACAAAATAAGTTAAATGTACCCTGATCTTCAAATTCCAAAAGTTTTCACCCTCAGCTCTTAATCCATCATGTTTCCTTCTGGAGCATCAGTGAGAGTTCGAACCTTCTGTAATAGTTGCATGTGAGTCCCTCAGTTGTCCTCAGTGTCAAAAGATGGATCTTAAAATCTCAAAGTCATTGTTGGAAAGAGTTCAAATACACAAAAATGCTGGAAAACCAAAGAATTTGTGGGACCTGAAGGATTTCTCTGAAGAACAGCGGACAGTTTAACTGTTCAGGACAAACAAGGGACTCATGAACAACTATCACTAAAAAACAAAACAAAAAAAGCTGTTGATGATTCAGGTAACAACACAGTATTAAGAATCAAGTGTATGTAAAGTTTTAAACAGGGTTATTTTTATAAATTCCACTATTATTTTCTCTTGTGGACTATATGTAAATGTCTTTTATGTCAAATAACGTATTCAGATCAGTACTAAATGAAAAATAACATGCATTTTGTATGATCCCTCATATTTTGGTATAATAATTAACATTTTGCAGATGCTGCAAGGTGTATGAAAACTTTTGGAATAGTTCTCCCAAAAATTTAAATTCTGTCATTTATTGACTCTCATGTCATTCCAAACCTGCACGGCTTTGAAGAAAACTGGGTTCCAAACAACATTGGATCCAACTGACTTTCATTGTAAGACATTTTTTTTCCAAATATCTCCTTGAAACAAAGTCCTACAGGTTTTTCGAATGATTTTAGGGTGGACTGTCCCTTTAAGGTCTAGCAAGTCAAGCACCATTGTTGTCACTGAGCCAAAAGTGTCTAACTGCAAAATTCCCCCTAGATATCCAAAGGTGCGGTCCGATCCACCGACTCCCGCAGGAAACGTCGACAGCGGTGGCGGTGACCTGGGCCGCTTCGCAGGTCCGCGTCGGGAGGCCAGAGTCTGGAGGCAGGGCCCGGGGGCTCGTGGCAGCGCTAGTTCAGACCTCAACAAAGGAAATGGAGGTCAGTGTTGGTCGACTCTACCCCGGCGCAGGAAGCACGCTTTGGCAGCGGAAAGAAATACAATACTGGACTTTCACAAAGCAACAGCCCGCACGGGAGTCCATGGTGCTAAAACACTCAAACAAACTAGCTCATTCTTATCCCTACACTGTCAATATTCCTATTGTTCGCTGCAGACTTTGACAGGATCAAATAAATATTTAAGGTAGCGATGTGCACAGACCGTTCGTTGCCTGGCGTTACCTTATCGCTCAGTCATCGGGCCGTATGTACGAAGCGATGTTATGAAGCGTGAGCTATGACCTGTTCGGAGGCCCCCCAGAACCTGGACCTGCTGGCTGTGTGATATGTTGAAACAACCTATCGATTGTGGTTTTGTCTCGGTGTACGTGGCTTGCTGTAGTTTTAACTCCTTGTTGCATCTGTTTACGACAAGACCGCATGTTATATGTTTACTTGGGGCTTTCTCCTCGTCTCTGATCTGGCGTGTTGAGAGGCGCTTTCATGTTTCCACTTAAAATGGCCTCTCACTCAAGTGGCTTTGAACTCACATGCAGGTCTAAGTAAAATACACAGGCTGCCACAGTCTGTAGACAAGCGCTCCAGATGTCACTGTGTGTAACAATACATGCATATTGCAGGATAACGCACCACTTGATCCATACCATAATGGGCCCTGCATTTTAATGGGATTAATGTCATGTGTTTGACAGGACAGACTGATTTTACTCATGCACACATGCAAACTCAAATGGCCGTTGGCAGAGTACAAGAAACACGCTGAACACCTTGACAGTCTCCGACACAAAAAAGTACTGGGACTGTAATAAAGTACAAATCTGGTACAACTTTGAGGTACCATCTGATTATCAAATTCATATAGCATGGTGTTTACATCATACTTCAAAAACAGTACAGTTTTACCATCATCGCTAAATTAAAAAAATACCATGATGATGTCAGGGATTTTTTGGACAATAAATGGTATTAGCATTGTAATCTTTTGAAATACTTGTAATACTATGCATATATCATGGCAATCATTCATTACGAAAATATCATGATATATTACTATTGATAGCATATAAATACTACAGCACATAAAGGTCAGTGGTCATGACTTAATAATTTGTTCCCACAACTTTTTAATTTGTTTTCTTGTTTTAGCTAAATCTTGGCAGCGCACTAATTGGTTACCTTATTTAAAATGAGGAAACTAATTAGTACAGTGTAGCCACACTTTAACCAAAATGAGAGAACAAATTTGTAAAACACCATAATGTTATAAACACCATCAAAGAAAACTGACATCATAAAAGCAATTTTAAGTCCCTGTCACATCACAGGAGAACATTTTATGCTCCTGATGCCATTGAAAAACACTGACATATCATAAGATAACATCTTTAAGCTCCTATCACATCATAAGGGAACATTTTACGGCCCTAATGCCATTAAAAACCACTGACATCATAGGAGGACATTTTTTCAGTTTCTGTGACATCATAGGTAAACATGTTAAAGCTCTTATCACAGCATAGAAGAACATTTTTAAGCTTGTATGATGTCATTAGAGAACATTTTAAGCTCTTATCACATCATACGAGAACATTTTAAAGGGATAGTTCACCCAAAAATCAAAATTTGTTTGATGTTTATCTGCTTACCCCCTGGGCATCCAAGATGTAGGTGACTTTGTTTCTTCAGCAGAACACAAACGAAGATTTTTAACTCAAACCGGTGCAGTCTGTCAGCCATATAATGGAAGTGGATGGGCACCAGACCTTTAAAAGTAAAAAAAAAAACATGCACAGACAAATCCAAATTACAAGGACTGTTATAAGAGAACATTTTGAAGACCCTACCACATCATAGGACACCACGATTTAACTAAAACAGGGGAATTAATTAATAAAACATGGAAATTATTAATTTGCAGTTACAATATCCATTTTTTTCCTAACATGTCATGTTTGAAACCCTGTACATCTAAATTGCTTTTTAGAGTAGCAAAACCATGGTTAATTTGTGGTTACCATGGTTTAACTATAGTAACCATGGTTTAGTTTAGTTTGTTAGTTTTTTAAGGGTTCATTTTCATAAGGGCAGACTACTTATGATGAGTAATTTAGATGTACAGAGCTTCAAACATAACATGTTAGGGAAAAATGGATAACAGCAAATTAATACATTTCCCCCCGGTTTCACAGACAAGGCTTAAGCCTAATCCTAGACTAAAATGTAAATCTGAGCTGTTTCAACTGAAAAAAACTTGCACTGACTGATCTTAAAATATATCAGTGCCTTTGTTTTGTCTTAGGATGCACATCAGTAATGTTTTTTTCTTAACAAGTTTATAAATAATTTCTTAAATGTCCTAATTGAACTATGGCCTAATCCTGGTTTAGTCTAAGCCCTGTCTGAGAAACCGGGCCTTCATGTTTTATTAATTAATTCACTTGTAGTAAAACCATGGTTAATTTTTATATAGACAGGCTACTCATAACCATAGTTTAATGGTATTTGTAGTTGAACTGTGGTTATATAAATGGTAATCAACATGCCAATCTGCCATTGCCAAAAAAAACACTTTTACTATAATAAAATGGTTCATTTTCATAAGGGTGTAAATTTCTAAAACAGTGTTTCTAAACCGGTTTATCTCAGAGCACAGATTTTACATTGGAGATAATAGCTCTTCTCATACTATGGTATTAACACTTTTTATGGTATGTTTAAGTGATTTCAAGTTTGAAAGCTTAAGTCCCCACTCAATGTAATAGAATGGAAAAGAGCAACCAATACATTTTTCAAAATTTCTCCTTTTGTGGATTTGTAACAACACCAGTGTGAGCGAATGATGACAGAATTTGTATTATTAGGTGAACTGTCACAAGTGGCATATGATCATTAACCACTTTTCTGCTATATGAATATGGGTTAAAATGATAAGATCTTAAATATATTTATTAATCTAAATACGTTTATGTAGTTTAACACGTAGCCTACATTCCACTCATCTTTTACCTCAGCTGACAGCAGCATCGGACCTCCCGCGGCGATTTAGCATGTAAATTTCCAGTATATCCTTTCAAAACAGACACTTTGAGACATCTGATAACTAATGGCCACTTCGCTCTTTGCATTCCAAACGACGTGTGAAGTGGCTTTTCTGTTTTGAAAAGGCTCATGACAGCTTTGCCAGCGCTATCCATTTAGCCACTCTTTCCACAAGCCAAAACGAGGTGCTACAAAAGGGACAAGACAGCACACGTGCGTACAGTCCTGACCACACCTGAGCAACGGAAAAAAACGGTCGTGCTTTGGCTTGTATATCAAACGCGCTCTCGCAATAACCGCGCGCATGTTTAAATTGAAAGGTGTCAGCGCATGAACGCTTGTTTATTTTCCGAATTGGCTGCATAATGCGATATCGCGCTCGGCAGAAGTTAAAGTTTTTTAAAAGTGTCAGTGCGTCACAAATCTTTTGCAAACCGTTACTGAAGTGCGTGATGACACACGACGTCTAAACGCATCATGGCCTTCCTGCAGGTGTCGCCACGCTTTTCCAAAGATTAATTGCAGAGCTCCATCCACTGTATGCCTGTGGCAACATAACCATTTTTACATGGCAATTTCGCAGCGTCCTCTGGAGTGTACACACGCTTTGAATGCAACAAGCCTGGCTGGAGGCTCCATACTTGACTTCATATTGTATATAGATAGATAAACAAATAGCGGAGTGATTGATTGCTCATTAAAAGAGGTTCCAGTGAATGACAGACCCAGCTGTTGACAGCTGCAAGGGGATGTGGAGGAGGGCAGCTGATGAGGGCATGGGGCTCTGGATTTGAAAAGGAGGAAAACGGGCCCAGCGGTGCAGATCCTCTTGGGCCAGCCCTGTGTTTGTGTTGGCTCGTGACCAGCCTCCCATTTCTCCTTCTGAGATACAGCTTTCAGGACTATTTACAGCCCTGGCCACAGTGTTCGTGCAAGCTCCAAATCCTTTTCTCTCTCTTTTTTTTCTCTCTCACTCCTTACCCTCATTTCTTGTCAGAGGGGCAGTGTTATATATGGCATTGTTTGTTGAAACTTCAACCTCGATTCATTGGTTTCGCTCAATGAAGGGAGAATAATCACAGTATCCTCGGGCAAGACTTGGCCGAGGATGAACCGAGATGTTCGGGGGATAGTTCAGCCAAAAATTAAACTTCTTGTCATCGTTTATTCACCAACATGTCATTGCTGTTATTTTGTCTGAGAAACACTTAACAGGAGAATTTTTGAAAAGTATTATACCACTATTATCATAAGTGACCACAATTAAATTCTCTGTACACTCTTAAAAATAAAGGTTCACCCAAAAGGGTGTTTTTGCAGTGAAGCAATCATACACTCTTTAAAAAAATAGAGGTACTTTGAAGGGTTCTTCAAGCAATGCCATAGAAGAACCATTTTTGGTTCCACAAAGAACCATTCAATCAAAGGTTCTTTAAAGAACCATCTCTTTCTTACCTTTTTATAATCTGAAGAACCTTTTTTCGCACAAAGAACCTTCTGTGAAACAGAAAGGTTCTTTAGATGTTAAAGGTTCTTTATGAAACCATTTAGACAAAAGAGGTTCTATGGCATTGTGAAGCACCTTTATTTTTAAGAGTGTAGAAGAACCATTTTTGGTTCCCCAAAGAACATTTCAGTGAACAATTTCTAAAATAACCATTTTGAAAAAACATAAAAATTCTAAAGAACCTTTTCTGGGTTGTAGAATGTATGCCAATGAAGAGCCTTTATTTTTAAAAAGTGTACTCCCGAGATTGTCCCATGGACTATCTTTGTATGCGCTCTTTTGATTTTTCCTTTTCTGTCTGAGATAGAGTTACATCGTAGACATAGGCTCTCCAGCCAACGTATGCGATCATCAAACAAACCCCTACACAGTTTTTTATTCAAACTATTTGCTGTCTTTCCATACTGACATGTTCCTGTAGGGCTATTTCCTTGATTTCTCCAAACATCTTGGCACCGTTTTGTAGGCAGCAGCCTATATTTGTTGCTCCCCAGCAAACATATACAGTGAGATCTTATGTCAGCTCACTAGTTGGCACTGCGCTGACTGCTCCTTGAAGGCAGTTGCTCATTTCCCATACGTATCTGCCTACATGTCATTTTAATGCATTTGTGTATGCGGTTTCAGGGCTTTTGGAGAGAGCGGTGAAGGGGAGGAGGTGCAGGATGGAGACATTCTTTTTCTGTGCGCTCATCTAAACAGATTGAGTTAAAAGCTGTGCTGAGCGGAGCGGCGCGGCCGAGCTGCTTTGGTGGTACGTATCTGACTCTGCTCGGAGTTGGGCTTGAGTTTCCTATGGATGTCAAGGTGCGTTAAGCTTTCCCCGCAACTCGGGTTTCTTGGGCCGTGGTGGGCCATCAGTCACTGTGGACCACCTCTCGATCCAAGCCTGGATCTGTTCCACACGCTTTTGAGCTCTGAGAGTCCCAAGCCCTTCACCTTCTAATGTCCATTTTCAAGACTTTCTTCATCTTTAATGTTTCAGTAGTTGACCATGACTTCAATCCGTCCCTTTTTACTTTCCTACCATTTCTCCAAAATAAAAAAAACTAATAAACCACACCTGCTGAAAGAAACAAGCATAGCTGTTGGACGGCTGGATAACAGTCTTAGCCAATCCATCCAAAGTTCTTTGGTTAACCAGTATCACCAGATAGACCATGCTGGTCAACCATCTAAACCAGCAGTGAACCAGACTGTAATTTAAGTTCTTCAGTTCTTCACTGAAAACCTCGAACTCTTACATGAATTCATTGGTGAGCCCAAGATCCATAAAGAACCTTTATTTGTAACCTTCTCGTGTACCTTTCCTCATTTTCTTTTTTGCATCTTCCCATAACTTCCAGGTTTTATTGAATCATACGGTCTTGACCGCCACGTCATTCAGAGCTTCTGTGGAGTTTTCCAGCTGTATTGGCTCTGCGACATTTTTAGTGGTTGTTTCACTCAGCAGAATGTTTCCACGTCCAAGTAAAGCCACGAGTCAAAGCACTTATAAAAGGAGGTGTGTTTGTGCCAGGTAACCACAGGATAGTGTGGGTCAGAAGAATCCTGTTTACTGCTGAAAGCCACACTGCTGCAGCTGCTCACAGCGGCAAATCCAGGGAAGTCAAGAGCTTAGTCACTGGTTGGACGACACAATGGTCTTGGCGGTTGACACGAGAAGGCGAAAGGATCAGGATTCTCCAGCGCATTGTCTAGAGAGACCTCTGCGCACTGTAACAAAGTCAGAATTCCTCTGTTTATGATGGATTCACCCAGCCATCCTGGAAATCAAAAGAAGGATGTGAGGATCGGTTCGTGCTCGCGCTGTTTGTCGGTGTGTTAAAGGTTCAGATTATATTTACACTGCAGACCTCATTCAGTGACAGGAAGGCTGGAAGTGTTTAGCTGGTAGAAGGATCCTGAATCCAATTCAGTTTTGTCACTCAATGTAAAGGTCAGTGCTTTTGACATGATTACAACCATATTCATTGGGTCTCATGACATCATTCTTGTTTACCGTGACCTTTCTGCCCTTTCCACTTCCACCAGCTATTTAGATTAACGCCGAATGACAACAGATCTTATAGCAGGCTTTTCCGTAACAGCTAACAGAGCTTGACTTGCAAATGGTGGTCGAACCATATGGGCTTTTCATAGACATAATTGCTGAACATTCACTTGACACAAATTCATTCAAGAATTTTTGAGGGAAAATTGGAAGACTTCTATATAGCCAAACTTTTGTAGAATAAAACCAAACCTCAACAGCTACCAATAGGAGTATGAATGTACTTTGGGCAAAATTCAGAAATTAAGAATTGGCCCCATTTTAGTGATTTTGGTCACAACACCACAGGAAGCAAATCTGCCTAGTTGTCATTTGTCTTGACAAGCTTTGCTTTTCTAGTTCAAAATTTAGGTCTTGTGTTTTTCAGTCCTGCTCTCTCAGGATTGTAGCGTATCATGGGACAAAATCTTGGGGACGAACGCACCACCCGCCCAACACCCAACCATCTATTCTGCTTCCTGTTTGCTACTCCTCTAAATTCTGGATGCTGTACAACCCCGTTAAATATAGTTTGACAGTTCAGGATCATGATTAAATGTGATCATTTTTTAAAGTGATTAAAGGATTCGTTCACTCCCCTACAGAATTACTCACTCCTTTGTCATTCAAGATGTTCATGTCTTTCTTTCTTCAGTCGAAAAGGAATTCCCACGATTTTTCTCCATATAGTGGACTTCAGTGGGTTGGAGGTTCAAATTGCAGTTTCGTTGCAGCTTCAAAGGGCTCTAGATCAGCGGTTCTCAATTCCAGTCCTCGCGCCCCCCCGCTCTGCACATTTTGCGTGTTTCATGTATCGCTTCCGACGTTTGTTCTATTCCAACGTTACTGCCCTTCGAAGTGGACATCACGGGATATTCCGCCATTATTCATTATTCATTATTCAAGCGAGCGTATGTGTTCCATTTAAAGGTCATTAAAGCGTGCGAGACGTAAATTTAAAATGCATTTATTTACAGATGCATTTATGTCACACTTCTCTAGTAAGTTTCATCTGTGTGTGAAGACGCTACATGCGGTGGCGTAGCGTAAATATGTGAATGAATGTTTTGAAGTATAGTAAACAGATTTCCCCCGCTTAGGGAGCAGGGAGCAATGAACACTGTGCAGGCAATGTCAATCGGAACACATCCTGCACGGACCTCACTTCTAATGAGCTCGTTATCTGAATCAGGTGTGTTAACTAAGCGAGACATGCAAAATATGCAGAGCGAGGGGGCGCGAGGACTGGAATTGAGAACCGCTGCTCTAGATGATCCCATTTTCTAAAATGAATAAAAACTACTACACTTTTTAATCACAAATGCTTGTTTTGCACTAGCTCTGCATCCACAACTTCAAACATTATGTAGTCACATTGGTATGGTCATGTGCGGTGTAAGCGGAAGTACGAACCAGTGTTTACAAAGTGAAAGTGCAAAGAAAGTCAAATGCCCTTTACAAAAAAAGGTAAAATGGATGATTTTGAAGTTGTTGGAGAAAATGAGATTTTTACCCTACCCTACCTTTATGAACCGAAGTACATAACTACACTGCAAAAAATGCTTTTCTTACTTACATTTTTTGTCTTGTTTCCAGCCAAAATATCTGAAAATTCTTAAATCAAGATGGATTTTCTAGACGAGTAAAAATTATTTTCTTGTTTTCAGAAAAAAACAAGCCAAAATTAAGTGATTTTTTTGCTTAGAACAAGCAAAATGAGATTTTTTTTCTTACCCCATTGGCAGATTATTTCAAACAGAAAACAAGATTATTTTTCTTACCTCATTGGCAGATTATTTTGCTTGTTTCAGGCAAAAACACACTTAATTTTGACTTGTTTTTTCTGAAAACAAGACAATAATTTTTACTTGTCTAGAAAATCCTTCTTGATTTAAGAATTTTTAGATCTTTTGGCTGGAAACAAGACAAAAAATCTAAGTAATTAAAGCATTTTTTTGCAGTGTAACTACACTTACTTTTCTTTTTAGGAGCACTTGTGCTTTTAACTTAAAAAAATTAGGAGAACAGTCAAAAATTTCAATAGCACCTTCTAACCAATAATCAAAAAATCTGATCAAAAATTTGCCTTCCCATTATGGATTATATTTGATTCCTTAAAGTGGTTTACATTAAAATTTAGTTTTTACCTTTGTAATGGCATTTTTATAACTTTATTAAAAGTATGTCATCTTTTATGTCAAATAAAAAAACAACTAATTAAAATAAAATGAAATCAGTTTTAACAAAATTCATTTGTACTACAGAGGTGGCACAGAAGAACACAAAAGTGGCTTGTAGGTGTATTTTCAGATGTTTAATGAGGCTCAGAGGTGGCATGAGTGCAATTCAATTTATAAATTCATGTAGAGATTAATGTTTTAAATATACAATTTTAAATATAGAAATATACAATGATTTAGATGAAAAGATACTTTAAAAAATGAAACTGAAACGGCCGGAAAGTCACTGATTTAATTTATTGAATCATTCATTCATTTGATTTGTTCAAATGGCTGATTCATTCAGGAATAAAGCAAGTGACTGTCTTTATGAATGGGAAATTGAATCATTGATTCACTAGATTTTTTTTGTTTAAAAACACGTTCATTCATAAACAAAACACCATTGTGTTTGAATGGAGATGCGCAACGGCTCAGTTGTTACTTTGTTTCAAACTATTTTTCAACAGTGAAATTAGCAAAATCAAGAAAAATTGTGTTACAGTCAGACAATGTAAGTCACTTAATATTAACTTCTTGTTTAACTGTTAAATCAACTATTAAATCAATATCATTACAACATAATAACGTAATGCATCGTGGAGACGCATACAGAGCCAGTGCAAGATGAGCATTTGTGGTTAAAGAGTATGTGAATTATTATTTTTTTTTTTTAGAAAATGACTGATTGTTTTGCTAAATAAGACCCTAATTTCTCAGCTGGGATTGTGTAGAGCCTTTTGAAGCTGCATTGAAACTGCAATTTGGACCTTCAACCCGTTGATCTCCACTATATGGAGAAAACTCCTGGATTTTTTTCCTCAGAAACCTTAATTTCTCTTCGACTGAAGAAAGAAAGACATGAACATCTTGGATGACCTAAGGGTGAGTAAATAATCAGGATTTTAATTCAGGATTTAACTAATCATTTAATTGTATTAAATTAACATGGCAGCCCTGGTTTATACACTTATTTCCAAACTTATTTTAACTCCGAAAAGCCTAATTATTATAGTAGTAAGTGATTATTATTATTAATATTTAATTATATTCCAATCAAAAGCTAATTTAAAATTTGCAGTTGCAGTTTTGGGTCAAAAAGTGGGTTTGGTTAAGCATTTTAAATTTGGTGCATCGCTAATTAGGGTCATCCGTGTGACTTCTTGTCATTTGCCAAGGTGAGATTGGTTAACCAATTTGCGGATGTGAGCGGCAAAGACAGTAGCTGAGGTTTGAAGCAACTGCACCTTAAAAGCGAGTCTCCGGCTCATGCCAGGCAAATGCGTGGTTCGGGTGTTATGTGTGAACATTGATGTGATGTGATGTGAAAGAGAGATGGAGTCCAGTCCACCCGTCCAACTTCCTGAACACAAATAAGCACCTCACTTCCACGTTTGCCTTGCCTGTTAGTGTCCAGCCGTACACAACCCAATTACAACCACCATGGCTTTAATTGTGTATGCGGTGAGTTTGCGAATAGAAAGTAAAATAACTTTTTGCAAAGAAAAATAAACGACGGGGGATTTTTCCTGGGAGGAAACCTTTAGTTTACTATATGACATGTTTCTTAATAGTGCTAAAGTGTTCTGTGTTCTTTAAATAAACAATGGGGAGTTTTGCATAGAGGGGCATGAAAGAATGCAGGATTTCACTGCTCCTCGCACACATGTCAGCAATTTGGCTGCCTTGTGTATTTTGGATGTAAAAAAAAAAGCAGCATTTCAAAGTAAACGAAAGAGGGAGAGTCTTATCCGCCTGGCAGCTGCGCTCGGTACGAAATTGCTTTCAGCTGATACTCTGCAGCTCAAACTTGCTTGGGTAATGTCAAGTGATGCATTGCAATACTGAGAAAACAACACAGACAAAAATAAATAAGGGGAGAGAAAATGGTGGAAAGTTCCTATGCTTATCCTTGGCCTTCACCTCTGAAACCCCTGTTCTGCGTTGTCCATCTAGGTAGTAGAAAAGACAAGACCTGGACAGGAATACAGAGGTATTTATTTTGCAATGACACTGTGATGCATCTTTTTTTTTAAGGATTAGCTCACTTTCAGAATAAAAATGTCCTGATAATTTACTACCCCCATGTCACCCAAGAGCATGTTTTTCTTACTTGAGTCAAAAAGAAATTAACGTTTTTGAAGAAAACATTCTAGGATTTTTCTCCATATAGTGAACTTCAATGTCCAAATTGCAGTTTCAATGCAGTTTCGAAGGGCTCTACACAATCCCAGCAGAGAAATAAGGGTCTTATCTAGTGAAACGATCAGTCATTTTCTCAAAAAATAAAAATGTAGATACTTTTTAATAAAAAATAAACAGTAATATTTACAGTATAAAATTGGCAGCCGTGGTTGCCAGAATTTTACTGTAAAAAAACCCCGGTAGCAATGTTTTAGGTTTTTACGATTTTAACCTTTATTTACAGGAAAATACCGTAATTTCACTAGCTGATGTAATGTTAATGTACCAACTTGAAGTACTAAAGTCTGTTTTGTACCTTTGTAATACACCGATAACCACCAAAAGCAGGTGGTGATGAGAAAGTCACATGATGAACCAAATCCCGTCACAAGCAGCTCTTAAATACTAACATATATAGAAGGTGCACAGTGCTATTCACACAAACACTAAACACTATCATGGTAACACACATTAAACTAAAATAATACAACCCTAATGTACAAAACTGATAAGAAGAATATCTAAGATACAGTTATTTCAACAAAAAAACATCAAATTTGAAATGTAATGCATGAAATTCTGGGATTGTCAATTTACGGTTATTTACTGTAAATTTTACATTCTCTTTCACTTCCGAAAATGGTATACTACCGTAAAATTACATGCAATGTCCAATACATTTTTTTTTACCGTACATAGTAGGGGAACGTACTTTTAACCATTCAACAGGTTTTTACTGTAAAACATTTTTACAGTCTTTTACCGTTAAATTCACGGTCATTTTTTACAGTGTAGAGTAGGGTGAAAAACTTTTCTTCCAAATCATCTTTCCAACTTTAAAATCATCCAACATCATTGTTTTACCTTTTTTTTTTGTTTTAAAGGGCATTTAACTTTTTTGCACATTCGGTTTGTTAAACACTGGGTATGTATAATTACATAGTGTGTAAAGTCGAGCTAGTGCAAGATGAGCATTTGTGATTAAAAAGTATACATTTTTCTACATTTCTTTAGAAAATAATCAATCGCTTAGCTAGATAAGACTCTTATTCCTTGACTGGGATCGTGTAGAGCCCATTGAAGCTGCAATGAAACTGCAATTTGGACCTTCAGCCTGTTGGCTCCCATTGAACCATAAAACCTAAAACATTGCTACCGTATTTTTTTACAGTAAAATTCTGGCAACCACAGCATCCAGTTTTTTACCGTAAATATTACAGAATTTGAGAAAATGACTGATAGTTTCGCTAGATAAGACCCTTATTCCTTGGCAGGACCCTTTGAAGCTGCACTGAAACTGCATTTTGGACCATTGAAGTCCACTTTATGGAGAAAAATCCTGGAATGTTTTGCTCAAAAACCTTAATTTCTTTTCGACTTAAGAAAGTAAGACATGAACATTTTGGATGACATGGGGATTAGTAAAATATCAGGACATTTTTATTCTGAAAGTGAACTAATTCTTTAAGTCTAAACACAAGAAAATTTGTACCTTTGTTTTATTTTTTATTTTATTATTATTTTTTTTAATTCAGCATCAGTCTTTTTGATCTTTCCAGAACCTTGTGCTTGAATAAATTTTATATTTATTCTTCCTATACATTTTTGACAGGTTTGTTTTTACTCTAAATCCAGACAATGATAATCCGTAAAGTGTTGCATGTTGCAATGCATGTGCGATGGTTTCCATGCCCTGCATCCCAAGCCTCCCCCTTGGACCCGACAAACCTCAATGGACCACTCTGATGCAAGTCAGGCCTAGTTTAACAGTAATATGAAATTATACCACAGAATTACCTAGAGAATGCCAGACACAGTTGTCAAATTATGAAATAGCGCTCTTTTGCAATTAGCAATTTTTTTTTATTTTTTTTTGCATAATAACAAAGTGGACTGCATGCTTTCTTTGAGCTCTGAAGTTCTTGGGTTGCCACCCACAAAAGACCTTGAAATGTATCCTTTGGAGTAAAGCCACCCACCATGCAACATACCTTTGGATCAGCTTGGTTACTGCCTGAAAACAGGCAAACATTGGTTTGGATTCACCAAATTTGCACCCTTGTTGTTCTCGTAACTTCTAGTCTAACTATAACAAGTTCACAGTGTGCAAACTCGTTCCCAGTGTGCTGTTGTTTATACTGTCAGAGCCGAGGAATCTGGAAGCGTTTGGTGGGTTAGCTCGCTGGGAGCTATCAGACGATTTCTTTTTAAACTATTTTGATATCAGCTCTGTGGAGAATTGACTTGCGTCTGAGAAACGAGACCTTCTGGGCTCTAAGGCCTGGCCGCGCTGCAAGAATAAACACAACAACAGGATAAAACCACAACCGGATGAGGACCTTCAAGAGTGGAGCACGTCACGGAGCTGCTAAGAAGTTTGCATCATTGATGGCATTACGTATTAGTGTTGTCACGATACCAATATTTTGACTCCGATACGATACTTGACTAAAATATTGCGATACTACTACTACTGAACTGATACTACGACAAAAACAGAATGACAGGTAAAGTAAATGAATAATAGATGATCCAAATGGAGGTTATCGTTTTTTTATCTATTAAAAAAAGGCATTTCATCCCCTTTTTAAAAAATGACATGCCAGTGGCATTACACAGGACCATGGTGAGCAATACCAAGCCCAAGGGTGTGTAGAGATCTTTGCAACTTTGATAAGATATAGTAAATTTCTATATAGTAAATATAGTAAATTTATAATAAATTTTATTTCACAATAACAATTTATATCATGATATAGTCCATTTTTGCTATTTTATCTTTGTTATTAATAATAAGAACATATGCAAGTAACAAACTAAAAGACAAATACAGTAAAACAAAGACCCAAATGAAATAAATAGGGCCCTATGAAATTTGCTTTATTCCTAATTTTTCATTTTTTTTCCAAATTCATTTAAATTTTCCGTTTTGAATTTTTCTAGCCTCAATTTTAATGGTTACATTAAAAAATATTAATAAAAAATCATGTCTAATTAATTGAAATCATGAAACGCACACAATTTAACAGCAATTTCTTAAAAGTTCAAACAAAAATCAAATTTTAAGGCCCTATAAAAATATGGTTTATTATTTTTTATTTATATGCATTTTATTTTTATCAAATTCTGTGAATCTGTTTTCTATCAATTTTCTGCATTCCATTTTAATAGTTTCACAAAATTTTTAAAAATGAAAAGCCTGATAGCACACATACATCTTGGAGACGTTTATTTGACGTCTGCATTTACATCTGCAAGACGTATTTCTTTGATTGTTTGCTCATCTATAAATACGTCTATAGGACGTTTCCTATCAAATGTCTATCCAAATAGATGTCTATTAGATACCTTTAAGATGTTTATGATTTAGAATGTATGTAAAACTGACATCTTACAGATGTCTGCCAGATGTTTGTACACAGCAGATGCTTTCCAGATCAAGTGGTCTTTAACAGACATCTTGGATTTACAATTTTCTTTTAAATAAATTCTGGTAAATAACTTTTCTGCGAAATATTCCTAAAATATTGTTTTAATAAACCAAACTTTTATTTTAACGGGTTGCTGCCTTTACGTTTCTGATTTTATGTGATATGAGAATAGGTTTTTCTCAAAAATAAATGTAAAATGCTCATGAACTGACTCTCACAGCAGTTCTAGAGATTAAGTGTATGTATTCATGTACTCATATATTAAGGCGGCAGAGGCTGAAAACACAGAGAGTGTCATGTGTGCTTCAGTAGGCTATTTGTTTAGTAACCTGCGTGTCCATTCATTCATACAGAGAGGCACGGAATGTTTAGGATTTATATTTATATATATTTATATATTCCGTGTTATACAGTAAATTCAGTTTTTATGACTGGATCCCGCGATTCTGTCCATGGTTTTCACTTCGCTTCCAGTTCACCCAAAAATAAAAATGCGATGTTTATCTGCTTATCCCCAGAACATCCAAGATGTAGATGACTTTGTTGCTTCAGTAAAACACAAACGAAGATTATTAACTCAAACCGTTGCAGTCTGTCAGTCATGTAATGGCAGTCAATGGGCTCCATGGCTTTGAGAATCAAAAAAACATACACAGACAAAACCAAATTAAACCCTGCGGCTTGTGACGATACATTGAGGACTTAAGACACCAAAAATCGGTCTGTGCAAAGAAACTAAAAAGTATTTATATAATTTTTTACCTCTGATCCACCGCAGTGTCCAACTGACCTGCTGCCGTGTGATGCATCAACGTGCTCTGGCATAGTAGATGCACGCTTGGAAGCAATCTGCCGACTTCCAACTTTTGAGCCTGATCGACTGAAGTTATGGTTGCAAAAATTGGTAAAAAATGATATAAAAACTATTCACTTTCTTGCACAGACCAATTGTTTGGTGTCTTAAGACCTTAATGTATCGTCACGAGCCGCAAGGTTTAATTTGGTTTTGTCGGTGTATGTTTTTTCGACTCTCAAAGCTGTGGAGCCCATTCACTGCCATTATATGACTGACTGCAATGGTTTGAGTTAAAAATCTTCATTTGTGTTCTACTGAAGAAACAAAGTCACCTACATCTTGAATGCCCTGGGGGTAAGCAGATAAACATCAAATTTTCATTTTGGGGTAATACGGCTCTTATCAAAATGCTTTCTTATAGTACCGGTACTAGTTAAATGCCGAATCATAGCCTACCATTTTTTAAAGGGATCATCGGATGCAAAACTAACTTTTACATGTTGTTTGAACATTAATGTGTGTTGGCAGTTTGTGTACACAACCACCCTTACAATGATAAAAATCCACCCAGTGGTATTTTTTTAATCTTTAAAAGTAATATCCCCTTTTTAAAATGACGGCACACCGACAGAGGCCGCTCCCACGATAGTTGATTGACATGAGCGCCTTACCTTAGACCCGCCCTCACCGAACTGAAACAGTCCAACTCCGATCGCCATTTTGTGACTCAGGTGCTGGGTAAGACAAGAATGTCTCAGATTGAGGTGTTTTGTTGTTGGATGTAATAATGAACATAGCAGTCGTCATTTACTCCTGACATCTGAGCTGCTGAAGACGCAGAGGATTAACGTTACTTTCGTCTTTAAAAGGAAAGTGCCGATCCCGATCTACATATGCGTCTATGTTCGTGCAAATCATTTCTGATGTATCTTCACCCACAGCAGAAGTATAAGGTTTATTATGCATCTTTGCAAATGGCCTTTCTTAATAATGTGCTTGGCAAGTTTCGCCGCTAAATGCAGCTAAACACAGCTAAACACAGCTAAATGCGGCTAAAGTAAATATTACGACTCATCATCCCAGGCAGAGAGGGGCGGGGTGAGCAGAGCTCATTTGCATTTAAATGGACCATGCAATAAAATTTGTTGATTTTTTGCAGAGCTGATTTTGACAAGGTAAAAGGGTGTTTTTTTACACTACTATTGAAATTTTTAAACCAAAGTATATTATAGACTTTTCAATAATACCCTAAAGAATCATATGAACTTGTTTAAAATGGGTATCATGATACCTTTTTAGTACCGGTATTTCTTGCAACACTATTACGTATAGGTCTGGTGGATGGAGATGGCTCTGCGTTTGTGGTGGTATCTCAATTACACAAGCCAAAAAGGTCAACGGCAATCAGAATATTGGAAGCCCCGCTGGCCTACGGCAATTACGACTGCTTACATTCGAACTCCGCCACACGCCCAGACATGTAACAGTTTTAAAACGACAAGCACCTTCTAGGCAAGTCTGTTCCTTGTGACCTATTACCCAAATGTGTTTATTCTGGGAGCCGCCATTACCCTGGCCGCGATCCCACTTTGGAGCTAATGGCTGAAATTCCCTGCATAAGTTTTTGCGAAATAATTGATCACATGTGAGTGTGGCGGTGCGTGTTTCCTCCATTTTGAAGGTGATATCATGTGGTCAGAGTTTTCCTGTGATACTGTGATTGCTTCCCCCCGCCGTGGCCAGGGCAGCGAGATGGAGGCATTACGCCACAGGACTGGAGTGCTCTCATCAAAGTGTGCCGTTATCACTATCGCAAACTGCCCTGGACTGTGGCCACATGGACTCAGCATCTGCCATCGACATGACGTGGCGAGGAAATTTGACTACAATTAGGCTCGAAGGCCTGCAAGATGTTTGCGAGACAAAAATCAAGGAGGAAAATTTCAACTAGGTGTTCCAGGTTTTGCAGGGGACGTCCAGCTGTTGCTCTCTTTCAAATGAGCACAGTGTTGCTTTATACAAGAATAAACTTGCTTCCAATCCAAAGAAATCATAATTTGATAAATACCTATGAAGACTTCAAAGGGCTTTGCTTCAGAAAGAATCACTTCTTTGCTCGAAGTTTCTGGCTCCTATGCAGTCCATCTATAGTGTGTCCAAACAATTACTTGAATCCGATTTTTTTCGTCCATCTTCATTTGTCCATCTCGCGTGGACTGTTTTGTATACATCAAGTAAAACCACAGAGTACTACAACACAATTTTGACTCCTCTCCAGCAGTGAGTGAAGAACCTTCTGCATTAATCTAACTGCTTTATTTTGCGTATTTTGACAAATTTGTGTTTCCAGGAAGTGGCTGAGGTCAGCACAGCATCTGTTGCTACTTATGTCCAAGATGCATGCGTTGCTTTGTGTTGGTTGCCAAGGAAACCAATTCTGTGCAATCTTCACTGAATGGTCACATCTTCAAAGACCCCATGAGACGGTCAAGCCTGATCATTCTGATGAAACCACAAAGCTATGGGTAAATGAATGTAACTGTCCTATTTCACTGAATATTTTCCTATAAGGGGTCAGCTGACACCAAAATGTCCTTGTTACACATGTTACATGTACTATTATAATAACAATTAATTATGCATAATTACATGCAAGTAACCCTAAGCCAAACCCTAACCATACAGTAAGTACATGTAGTTAATTCATATTAATCATTACTTAAATGTATTATTACACTGTAACAAGGACACCTTAAAATGAAGTGTAACCAAAAAATAAGTATTCACCCTTAGTCATTCCAAACCTGAAACTTTCCCACAAATGTTTTTGTCTATACAATAAATGTCAATGGGGTCCAGTGTTATTTTGGACCCCGCTGATTTAACATATATGGATAAAAAGACAATCAAACATCTTATTTTGTTGTCCACAGAAAGTCATACAAGTTTAAAATGAGGTAAGGGTGAATAAATAGTGATTCAGTTTTCATTTTTAGGGTGAACTGTCTCTTTAAACATGCACTGAACTCATAAACAAAACTGATAGACATATCTCTTCTTCCTTAGAAATACTGTTTTACCAAAAATGGGTAAAAGATATCATAAACAAATAAGAAAACATGACAGAAAATTATGAAGTAGGAATTCTAAGATGAAGAAAGACAGACATTGAAAAAAGTGAGTGCTTGAAAATGTCACAAATCAATTACAGAGGCTAGACAAACATCTGAACTCACGTTTTCTTGTGAGAAATCTCTGAGAAATGAATGTTTTGTTTTTATTTGATGTTAAGCTTGCCATTGCTTTTTTTCTTATACTAAATTCCTATTATATTCCATCATACATATAATATAAATATATATCAATGGTGTGCAGTGTCTTATTCTAACTCATTAGTCATCAGAGCTCTGTAAAAACCGGTCACAGATGTACAGTTGAGGTCAAAAAGTTTAAATACACCTTGCAGAATCTGCAAAATGTTAATTATTTTACCAAAATAAGAGAAACCATACACAATGCATGCATTATTTTTTATTTAGTACTGACCTGAATAAGATATTTTACATAAATAATGTTTACATATAGTCCACAAGAGAAAATAATAGTTGAATTTCTAAAAATGGCCCTGTTCAAAAGTCGACATTGATTCTTAATACTGTGTTGTTACCTAAATGATCCACAGCTGTTTTTTTGTTTAGTGATAGTTGTTGATGAGTCCCTTGTTTGTCCTGAACAATTCAACTGCCTGTTGTTCTTCAGAAAAATCCTTCAGGTCCCATACATTTTTTGGTTTTTCAGCATTTTGGTGTATTTAAACCTTTTCCAACAATGACTGTATGATTTTGAGATCCATTTTTTCACACTGAGGACAACTGAGAGACTCATATGCAACTATTACAGAAAGTTCAAATGCTCACTGATGCAACTCAAACATGATATTTAGGCAAAATAAGAAAAATATACACATTCTGTTCAAAAGTTTACACCCCTAGCTCTTAATGCATTGTTTTCCTTCTGGAACATCAGTGAGTGTTTGAACCTTCTGTAACCTTCTCAGTGTGAAAAGATGGATCTCAAAATCATACAGTCATTGTTGGAAAGGGTTCAAATACACAAAAAAGCTGAAAAACCAAAGAATTTGGAACAACACAGTATTAAGAATCAAGTGTATGTAAACTTTTGAACAGGGTCATTTTTATTTTCTCTTGTGGACTATATGTAAACATCTTTTATGTGAAATATCTTATTCAGGTCAGTACTAAATAACATGCATTTTGTTTGATTCCTCTTATTTAAGTAAAATAATTAACATTTTGCAGATTCTGCAAGGTGTATGAAAATTTTTGACATCAACTGTACTGTATAAACTGATAGTTCACTCAATGTTTTGTGCATGTTTTCAGGCCATTTAAAGTTTTGATTTTAAAGTTTGATTTTGACTTGACAAAGTGGTGATATATAAGTGTGTGAGTGTCACAGTTCTGTCTGTCTTGTCATTGGTTTTGCCCATTTATCTTCCCCCTGTCATTTTGTTATCATTTGGTTTAGTCCTCGTTTGTGTAATCACCGTCATCTGTTTCACCTGTGTGTTATCAATCAGTTTGCTTTATAAGTCAGTCTCTGTTTTCAGTTCCCTGTCGGTCGTTAAATGTTGTAATTGTGTGTGGATTCTCTTGCCTGTTCCTGAGTGTTCCAGCCTGCTTATCTGAAGATTATATTAAATATTAATGTTTAGTGTTTACCTCGTCTCTCGTCTCGTCAGTCCAGCACGTATCATAACAGGAACGACCGACCGAAACAGTTTACCCGGCACTTTCCCCTGCGTTTATTTTCCCGTTTATTTTCCCTCAGTGTTTTGTTTATTTTTGTTTGATTCATTATGGACCCTACTGTTCGTCTCATCCTCCTGAGGCAGGAGGAACGCTCTCTTGAGGACCATACACGTGAGTTCATCTTCCTGGCAGAACATTCCCACTTCCCGGATTGCAGCCTATGCATCTACTACCACCTGGGACTGAATTCCACCACCAAGGCGCTGCTATCCGGGGAGGGTCCTCAAGAGAGCCTGACGGACTACATCGAGTGGGTGTTGGCGTCCTGCCAATCTTCCTGGACTGTCGGCGTCGTCGAGGAGGACGTCAGCCCCACTCACGACCCAGAACCCAGCCAAACATCACCCCGACATGCGGAGTTACAGCCCGAGCCCACCGCAGATGGAGTGCCAGAGCCGAGAGCGACAGAGCCTGACCCATCTGACCAGGTGCGAGAGCCGGCATCAACATCCGTGACGGTGGATTGTCACGTGGAGCAAGAGAGGGCTACAGAGAGCCCTGCCCACTGCACCACCGCTGAGGGTGAGCTTGGATCTAATTCTGGGGATTTAATAGACTTCTTCTCGGATCTTGCCCAAGATAACTCATGTGACTTAATAGACTTTTTCTCTGAGCCACTGACCTGCATAGACTTCCCTCCCACCCGCCCTCGTCTGTCTGAATCTGCCTGGTCCCCGCTGGTTCCGCCCAGCCGTCCTGAGTCCCCGCTGGTTCCGCCCAGCCGTCATGAGTCCCCGCTGGTTCCGCCCAGCCGTCCTGAGTCCCCGCTGGTTCTGCCCAGCCGCCCAAAGTCTCCCAGGTCAGCAGTCAGTCCCCCAGCTCACCCTCAGCCCACCACCTGTGCAGTGGGCTCGCCGCGGGACTGCCAGCTTCCATCGCGTCTCGGCTGGAGGATCCCTCAGCTCCGCCTCCAGCCTCCGAGTCCAGGACTCCGCCTCGGCCCTTCGACCCCGCGGTTCCACCACGGCTCTCGACGCCCTCCTCTTCACCGTCGCCCGTCGATCCACCAGCTCCACCGGGCTCCATCGTCTTTCCGGCTCCGCCCTGGTCAGTCGTCACCCCATCGGCTCCTCAGGACTCTGCTCCTCCGGCTGTGCCTCGTCGCGCCGTCCCACCGGCTCCTTGGGACTCCTCCTTCCTGCGGGCACAGCCTCCATCCTCTGTCGCTCCGGCTCCGCCGCGGATCTCCGGGACTCCGCCTCGGGCGCCAGAGCCCGTTCCACCTTGGCCCTCCGGATCCTCGGCGTCACCCCGGATCATCGGCTCTCCGTCTTCGCCTCGGGCTCCTTCTCCATCTGCTCCGCCTCTGTCGGTCGGCCCCATGGAGTCGGCACGCCTTCGTCCACCATGGTTCCTCCCTCCGTCGGCTCCACAGTGGGCCGTCATCATGGCTGCGGTCTGGGTCGGTTCCTCCTGCCTTAAGCCCCACCCATGTCCTCCCTGGCTCCTCCCTCCGTCGTCGCCCCTCTGGACTGTCTGTTCTGTCACCCGGACTTTTGTTCTGGTCCTCCTCTGGGGGTTGCGTCCTCCGCCGGAACCCCCTCCTTCATTGACTCTGGTATCCTGGTTTTTCCGCCCCTCTCGTTTTTTCTTTTTTCCACGGCGCGAGGACGCGCCTTTCCGGAGGGGGGCGTAATGTCACAGTTCTGTCTGTCTTGTCATTGGTTTTGCCCATTTATCTTCCCCCTGTCATTTTGTTATCATTTGGTTTAGTCCTCGTTTGTGTAATCACCGTCATCTGTTTCACCTGTGTGTTATCAATCAGTTTGCTTTATAAGTCAGTCTCTGTTTTCAGTTCCCTGTCGGTCGTTAAATGTTGTAATTGTGTGTGGATTCTCTTGCCTGTTCCTGAGTGTTCCAGCCTGCTTATCTGAAGATTATACTAAATATTAATGTTTAGTGTTTACCTCGTCTCTCGTCTCGTCAGTCCAGCACGTATCATAACAGTGAGCTGTTTACTTAGTTTTTTTATTACTCTTCCCATTAACACCATTATATTGTTTATTCAGACTGATTCACGAACACGGAACACAGACAGAACACGAGAAGCAGGCTTTATTTATCATATGAACCAATCGCAGCCAATCATAACCAGTTATATTCAGTCATATCGCAATGGAGGCATTGCCTCCTCTCATGTGACTTTCCCCTATTCATTGTCAATTAATGCGTTCAGGGGAAGGCAAGAGAGATGTGGACTCCTGCTGTAACTTTATCAGCTGGTGTCACTGTTGGGTAGTTTTACTTTAGTAAAAAAAACAATTTTTAGGTCATATTTTGTAATATTTGCATTGCTTTGTATTACAGTTTTGTTTCTCATCCAACTTTTTTGAGAAGACACTGCCTCCTCGGAGGAAATGGCTTTTTATAGTCCACTTACACTCTTAAAATAACAGCTGCCATAGAAGAACCATTTTTGGTTCCACAAAGAACATTCAGTCAAAGGTTCTTTAAAGAACCATCTCTTTCTTACCTTTTTATAATCTGAAGAATCTTCTTTTTCCATAACATTTTGTGAAACAGAAAGGTTCTTCAAGTGTTAAAGGTTCTTTATGGAACCATTTAAACAAAATAGGTTCTTCTATGGCATCGTGAAGCACCTTTATTTTAAAAAGTGTCCTTCAAAAGAGGAACCCAAATCATTTCTAGAAACCATAATATCATTTGTCATTGGCCAGTACGCACTTAGCATTGTGGCGGCAAGTTTAAACAGGAAAGTACTACTCTCATTTTCTTGAAAATCTTCTTGTATTTACATGTCCTGGTTGCATTAACCGTTTTAACATCACAGGCTGATCTCAACTAAAAGAAAGAGTTGTTTTATAGAGGATCATTTTGTCAAATGGCTCTATCGACAGGCTAATGAATTCGAGATCTGTGCTTGACAACACTGGCTCACTCAGCTGATGCCGCAGTTAGCTTATTAATTTACTTTTTGGCAGGAGCCACAAGCTGTGCTTTCGTCTTTTCCACTCTTGAACTGAAATGTATGCACTTCCACACAGGAAACCCTTCTGGGCTCTGCCAATACTGTCACCAAGGGAACATCTCGAAAACCGATTTATCAGTTTTGGCAGCTAGGTCTGTCTCAAGGATGTACATCTGTGGTTTCCTACTGGCACAGTCCCTTCTGTATCCTGATGAAGGCTAATGAACTAATGAATCAATTTTACAGGCATTCCATTGATTAGTACAGCTCAATTGAAAGACGTTTTTTGGATCAGCCCACAGAATCCGATCCTGGGTTCTTCTCTGGAAGGAGAACCCGCGTTCAAACACTGGGTTTGCGTACTGGGGGCGGACGTTTACCAACGTGTTGTGCTAACAGGGCATTCTCCTTGTTGTGAGAGGACCACCCCTACACTAGTTTCCCCCAAAACTCAACCAGATGTGTAATGAGCTTCTCTGCACTAGTAGTAGTAATTATTTTCACCTGTCTTATGACAGTCTCCTGTGTAGATGCTAATATGTGCGCCCCCGCCGCGGCCCTCTCCTGCTCCTCAGAGACCGCATGAACCTCGCAAAGTTCGCCCTCATTTCCGTGTGGCCATTGGCCCAGAGCTACGCCTCCTTTATAGACAATCTGAGAAAAGTCTGTCACCAACGTGAGCTCGGTCCTGCCAAGCGCCTACATCAGATTCTTTCCTTTTTTCCATCTCTGTTTCGGCAACATGAGGATTTAATTTTCCCAACCCTTCCGAGCCCCCATCTTGCTCATTTTTACCTTACAGCTGTTGTTTTGGATTAGCAGAATAGCTGCTGTCAAATAGGACAATCTTTCTCCAGCGCCACCCACTAAGCCACTGGAATTGACAGGCAAATGTCAAGACACGTCAAGGGTTCCTGCAGTGACCGTGGACGGTGGCGTCCTATTCATTGCCAGCAAGCGGATCGGAGCTGGCGTGCTGTTCACACCTTCCTGTGGTTTGTTACATGCTGTGAGGAATGCCATAAATTCTGTGCTTTCTTCCTCACTTCTTGTAGCTCTGCGCACACACTTTACATTCCTGTCCCGTATGGAGGAACTGAGAGTAACAACTGACTTTTCAATTTCCGTGTCAATTACAAGACTATAAACTAATTTTGTGTGATATTCATATATATAAATATTTCTTTTTTTTTAATTGATTGACTTACACACTATGTACTTATGCATGTACTCAACTATGTGTACTTAACCTTTTTTGGTTAATTAGATGCATCATCTGGGTATTTAAAGTGCACTTTTCCTTTTTGGAATTTTTAGTGTCAACACATTACTCAATCATGTTTATACTACAAAATGGCATAGAATAATGCATAAGTAGACAATTTGGGATGCACGTAAAAACAAGGAATTAACATTCATGTCAAGGTGAAATTTTTCATTTCTGTGTCACTAAAGACCAAAGTATACTTTGCACAGTCATATGCGTAGCTTTTCAAAGTGTAGCCCATTTGAGGTGTAGACAAATGCAGGTGGTCTAAACATGCACTCTAGAAAGCTTCACCTTTGTGTCTGCATTATTTTTCTCTAGAAGTTATGACTGATAAAAATGTCTTTGTACTAAAGTTGCTGCTATCTCAAACGCTCGTCAATGCGGCCTGTCTGTTGTTGTTGCAGTCTTTGCTATTTAGGGTGAGTAATTGATGATGGGATTTTCATTTTTGGGAGAACTATCGCTTTAAGTATACCTAGGAAAGCAGTATCTCTAAATCTGACTTTTGTTATTGCAACATCACGCATTCAAGTTGGAATAATACAGAAACGTGAACAATAAGCCCAAATAACCGCAACTGAATTCAAAATGATGAAAAATAACAATTTCTATCACTTATTTATAATGGTGTCACAACTAAAATAGCATTGTTACATAAAGCAAACCATGAAAGTTGTATGATTAACTTCACATCATTCACTACAGACTTGCTTTCCACTCATTGATCTTTAGATTATAGATATATTATAGTGTCTGTTTTATAGATTATTGTTTCTACCAGTTTTCAAATCGATATGCCCAACTCCACAACTTGCTAACTTGGTTGTTATTTAGAATTTCGTATTTGTAAATATCATTTGGTTCAGCTATTCATGTGTTTGGTTATCGTAAATCCAACATTTCTGACTATATATATATTTTTTTATTGTTGAGATTTCTGACTATATTTAAAGTGCACATAATATAAAACAGGTTTTCCTAATACCCCCTTATCTTCAATTGGTCAGAAAAAGCTGCTGTTGCTATGCTGATGCTCAAACAAGCTTTTAAAGGGATAGTTAACCCAAAACTGAAACTTTGATGTTTATCTGCTAACCCATACGGCATCCAAGATGCAGGTGACTTTGTTTCTTCAGTAGAACACAAACAAAGATTTGTATCTCAAACCATTGCAGTCTGTCAGTCATATAATGGCAGTCAATGGGACCCATGGCTTTAAGAGTCAAAAAACATACACAGATGAAACCAAATTAAACCCTGTGGCTTGTGAAGATACATTGAGGTCTTAACACACAAAACAATAGGTCTCTGTGAGAAACTGAACAGTGTTTAAATAATTTTGTACCTCTGATCCACCGAAATGTCCAACTGTCCTGAGTATCATCACGAGCCGCAGGGTTTAATTTGGTTTTGTCTGTGTATGTTTTTTTGACTCTCAAAGCCATGGGTCCCATTGACTGCCATTATATGACTAACAGACTGCAACGGTTTGAGTTCTTTTTGAAATCCTCATTTGTGTTCTACTGAAGAAACAAAGTCCGGGGGGTAAGCAGATAAACATAACATTTTCATTTTTGGGTGAACTATCCCTTTAAAGGAACACTCCACTTTTTTTGGAAATAGGCTCATTCTCCAGCTCCCCCCTGAGTTAATAAGTTGAGTTTTACCGTTTTGAAATCCATTCAGCCGTTCTCCTGTTCTGGCGATATCACTTTTAGCATAGCTTAGCATAGATCATTGAATCCTATTTGACCAATAGCATCGCGTTCAAAAATGACCAACGAGTTTCGATATTTGTCCTATTTAAAACGTTACTTATCTGTAGTTATATCGTGTACTAATACTAATAGCATTTGCACACGTGCTGCGTGATATTACTGCGCCTGCTTTGGCCAAGTTACGGCAGCAAACTTATTTACTTATTAAACTATTATGTCAGAATGGAAGTGTAGTTCCTAATCTTATCGGCCTAGAAAATCGCAGCTTTACATTTTCCGCCGGTATTAGTACACGATATAACTACAGAAGAGTCAAGTTTTAAATAGGACAAATATCGAAACTCGTTGGTCATTTTTTAACGCAATGCTATTGGTCAAATAGGATTCAATGATCTATGCTAAGCTATGCTAAAAGTGATATCACCAGAACAGGAGAACGGCTGAATGGATTTCAAAACGGTAAAACTCAACTTATTAACTCAGGGGGATTTGGAGAATGAGCCTATTTCCAAAAAAAGTGGAGTGTTCCTTTAAGTTTTAAAAGTGAATCACAGTGTTTACACTTTTGGGAGAATAAACTACAAATGGATTACTTACAGTCTTCTCCAGGATAGGAAAAACTTCTTAATTGAAAAAAAAAAATTAAAATTAAACACTGTTTAATGATGTAATTAACCATAATTAATTTTTCGCTATTACCAAAGTCAGATCATCACAACCAGCAGCTTGATGGCAAAGTAATCGTTTTCATTAAGCATGAAGTCTGCTTCACATGTGCAAAACTGCAAACGTTACACGCATTTACCAGATTTCCGAACTAAAATAAACACGTGTACAAATATTGGGGCTTTAATCAATGAAATAGTGGGTGTAATGATGTTTCTGTTGACCAGCTACTCTTTTTTCATCTGTTGCAGTTTATATGAACCTACAGTTGGAAGACGTCACAGATGAGTGGACAATGGAGCTAATTATTTCAGCGTAGCTACTGCAGACATTACCGGTTGATGGTTGATATCCAGTGTGTTTGTATATGCTTCATGGTGACCCTGATACAACAGATTGACTTTGAACATAGCATAATGGATGGCCCCTGCTGATGGTTTCCAGAGCTGTGATTGGATCATGCGTTTAGTGAGGTGTTTAAAGGATTAGTTCACTTCCAAAATTAAAATGTCGTGATAATTTACTCACCCCCATGTGATCCAATATGTTCATGTCTTTCTTTCTTGAGTCGCAAACAAAATTCAGTTTTTTTAGGAAAACATTCCAGGATGTTTCTCCATATTGTGGACTTCAATGGGGCTCAGCAGGTTGAAAGTCCAAATTACAGTTTCAGTGCAGCTTTAAAGGTCTCTATACAATCCCAGCCGAGGAATAAGAGCCTTATCTAGCGAACAATCTGTAATTTTCCAAGAAAATAAAAAATTTATATACTTTTTAACTGCAAATGCTCGTCTTGCACAAGCTCAACTTCACGCTGGAAAGGTAACGCGTGACATACACTCTTAAAAAAAAAGGTGCTTAACGATGCCATAGAAAAACCTTTTTTGTCTAAATGGTTCCATAAAGAACCTTTTAACATCTGAAGAACCTTTCTGTTTCACAAAGGGTTCTTTGTGGTGAAAGAAGGTTCTTCAGATTATAAAAAGGTAAGAAAGAACCTTTGACTGAATGGTTCTTTGTGGAACCAAAAATGGTTCTTCTATGGCATCGCTTGAAGAACCTTTTAAAGCACCTTTATTTTTAAGAGTGTAGGACCCTGTGTTTACAAAGCGAATATGCAAAGAAAGTCAAACGCCCTTTACAAAAAAGTTTTTTTTGCCCTATCCTACCTTTTTGAACCAAAGTACACAGACGAAAAACTATCTGCATGTGACTTTTCCAATATGACTACGTAGTGCGTGAGGTCGGGCTAGTGCAAGATGAGCATTTGTGGTTAAAAAGTATACAAATTTTTATTTTCTTCAGAAAATAAATGATTGTTTCACCAGATAAGACCCTTATTCCTCAGCTGGGAACGTATAGAACCCTTTAAAGCTGCATTGAAACTGCAGTTTGGATCCTTTAACCACATGATTCCCATTGAAGTCCACTATTTGGAGAAAAATTCTGAAATGTTTTCCTTGAAAAAAAATTACATCTTGGATGACATGGGGGTGAGTAAATGATCAGGAAATGTTTATTCTGGCAGTGAACTTATCCTTTAAGCGATATTTCACCTAAAAGTGAAAATTCTGTCATCATGGGTGATGTTCAGTGTTGAGTAGTAACAACTGAATAACTGAATAAACTGAAAAAAGAAAGTCAAAGGGGCTTGGAATGACACAAAGTGATTAAATGCTACTCATTTTGTTATCACAGTCCATAAATGTAAAGAATTGCTGTTGCTCTTGCAGACATCTGCAGATCTTACCTCCTGTCTGCTTTCTTCTGCTGCCCCTGTGGCCCCTGGATGGAGTGAAGACGTAGCCAGGCCTCACTTTTGCGCAGGTTTCCTTTGAGAGACAATAGGGGGCAGCGCAGGGACGTTCCAGGGCCGAAGGGGCAGATTTATTGCAGAGGAAACAGAGACGGGTGTCAAAGAGAACAATAGGGGATTCACACAGCAGTGGTGTCCCTAGGACAGACACTTACTTTTAAACCAGGACTTTTTCCCCTTAGCCAGGAACTCCCTTCCTGCAGAGCCGCGAGAAAGGCCAGCTTCCCCAGTCCGAGAGAGCAGGAGGGACCCAGAGAAAAAAAAGAGATCAACATCTGACAGGAGGTCTGCCGCAGACCTGACAGCACACGCCGGTAGGTCATCACATATTGATATATGGGTTCACCAGCTCCCACGTGGAGACGGTGGAGTTCCTGTCTATACTGGACTACAGCCCATTTCTTGATATTGAGATGCCCCCACCTTCTCAGACACTGCAATGTGTCTGATAGTGCTCAAGAGTGCCCCTGCTGTCAGATATCAGAACTGACTGATATCAAAAGGTAATTATAAGGTAATTATTTAGCCAGCCTCAAGTTATTTCAAACCTGTATACATTTATTTTAGCTGTTGAACACAAAAGAAGATATTTTGAAGAATGTTGGTCACACAGTTGATAGTATAGAAAAAAAAAATACTATGGAAGTCAATGGCTACCATTACATTTTTTGGTTATCAACGTTCTTCAAAATATTTAGAGTGAGGAAAAAAATTATTTGATCCCCTGCTTATTTTGTGTTTGCCCACTGACAAAGAAATAATCAGTCTATAATTTTAATGCTAGGTTTATTTTAACAGTGAGAGACAGAATAAATCCAGAAAAACACATTTCAAAAAAGTTATGAATTGATTTGTATTTTGATAGTGAAATACGTATTTGATCCCCTATCAATCAGCAAGATTTCTGGCTCCCAGGTGTCTTTTGTACAGGTAAAAAACTGAGATTAGGAGCACTCTCTTAAGGGAGTGCTCCTAATCTCAGCTTGTTACCTGTATAAAAGACACCTGTCTACAGAAGCAATCAATCAATCAGATTCCAAACTCTCCACCATGACCAAGACCAAAGAGCTGTCCAAGGATGCCACGGACAAGATAGACCTACACAATGCTGGAATAGGCTACAAGAGCAGTTTGGTGAGAAGGTGACAACAATTATTCACAAATGGAAGAAACACAAAATAACTGTCAATCTCCCTCGGTCTGAGGCGCCATACAAGATCTCACCTTGTGGAGTTTCAATGATCATGAGAACGGTGAGGAATCAGCCCAGAACTACACGGGAATATCTTTTCAATGATCTCAAGGCAACTGGGACCAAAGTCACCAAGAAAACAATTGGTAACACACTATGCCGTGAAGGACTGAAATCCTGCAGCACCCGCAAGGTCCCCCGCTCAAGAAAGCACAACATCTGTATGATTCAGAGAAGAACTGGGTGAAATTGTTGTGGTCAGTTGAGATCAAAATCAAGCTCTTTGGCATCAACTCAACTCGCCGTGTTTGGAGGAGGAGGAATGCTGCCTATGACCCCAAGAACACCATCCCCACCGTTAAACATGGAGGTGGAAACATTATTCTTTAGGGGTGTTTTTCTGCTAAGGGGACAGGACAACTGCACCACATTAAAGAGACGATGGATGGGGACATGTACCATCAAATCTTGGGCGAGTACCTCCTTCCCTCAGCAAGGGCATTGAAAATGGTTCGTAGATGGGTATTCCACCATGACAATGACTCAAAACACACGGCCAAGGCAACAAATGAGCGGCTCAAGAAGAAGCACATTAAGGTCCTGGAGTGGCCTAGCCAGTCTCCAGAACTTAATCCCATACAAAATCTGTGGAGGAAGCTGAAGGTTTGAGTTGCCAAACATCAGCCTCCAAACCTTAATGACTTGGAGAGGATCTGCAAAGAGGAGTGGGACAAAATCCCTCCTGAGATGTGTGCAAACCTGGTGCCAACTACAAGAAACGTCAGACCTCTGTGATTGCCAAGAAGGGTTTTGCCACCAAGTACTAAGTCATGTTTTGCGAAGGAGTCAAATAATTATTTCACTCATTAAAATGCAAATCAATTAATTACTTTTTTGAAATGCATTTTTTTGGATTTTTTTGTTATTCTGTCTCTCACTGTTAAAATAAACCTACCATTAAATTATAGACTGATCATTTCTTTGTCAGTGGGCAAACATACAAAATCAGCAGGGGATTATTTACAGTGGCAATTTCTCAAAAGCCACTCTCAAAAATGTATGAACGTCCCTCCATTAGATGGCAACATATCAAACCAGCTGGGTTTTATTTTTTATTTTTTTCAAATAAATGTAATTTTCAGTTACAAGTAATGTAGGTAATAAAGCTCTAGCATCATTTGTTTGTAAATGGCACTTGGTTTGATTTTTTACAATGATAGTACTTTTAAAGGTAACACTTTTAACTGTTTATTACTTACTATCCACCTTAGTCTTCCCGTAAGAGTGAGTGTGGCCATTTGTAAATTTTATGGGTTTGGTTTTGTCACAGTTCTGTCTGTTTGTCATTGGTTTTTCCCATTTGTCTTTCCCCCGTTGATCTGTCATTTGGTTTAGCCCTTCGTCAGTGTGATTCCCTGCACCTGTCCTTGTATAATTAGTCACCTGTGTTTAATGATTAGTCACCCTTTATAAGTTTGTCTTTCAGTTCAGTTAATGTTGGTCTTTATTTGATGTTATTGTTACATGTGTGTGGATTATCCTGCCTGTTCCTGTCTGTTCCTTGAAGAAGATATTAAATATAGTGTTAATTGTTGATCTCGACTTCGTCTCGTTCATCCAGCACGTCTATACCGTAACAGGTTTCCGGTCTCATCCATATCCAGCTATTTTTGGCTTTACAAAATAGCTTGTTTTGCTGCTTGATATTGCAAATTGGCATGTCTTACCATATTATTTTAATGCATTATCTTAATTATGAACACACTGGTTTGTAGTGCAAACAGTTTTACCATTTACTACACGTTATTACTCTCATTATTCTCTCATAGTGGCTAATAAACCGGAAGTCTCGTCCATAGGCTTACTTCTGTGTTTTAAGAATAAGGTGGATATAAGGCACATATTAATGCCTTCTTCTGTCTGTATGACTAAATACTGTATGACTATGTTTTTAATGTCTTAATCCAACTCCATACCTAAACTTAACACATACCTTACTAACCATTAATTATTAACAAATTAGAAGTTTATTAAGGCAAAAGTCATACTTGATATTTAGTTAATAGCGAGAATTAGAAGTGTTGAGTTAAAGTGTGATTTAAAGGTACAAATAGTTTTAGAGGCACTACTCAGGAGAGACAAATTACAATACTTTAGCAATTGCAGACTGATGCAATTAGGTTAATAAGGTGTATAAAATATGTCATTTAAAACTGAAGTTCTTCATTTGATTTTGGAGCATTTGAAACCTCACATTGAGATTGAATTAACATTGATTAACTTAACATGAACTGACAATGAAATATCTGATTGAAAAATAGCATTTATTAATCTTAGTTGATTTTAATTTGAACATTTGTTACTTTGAAAAGTAATGCATTACAATATTGAGTTACTCTCTAAAAAAGTACTAATTATGTCACTTAGTTACTTTTTATGGAAAGTAATGCGTTATGTCACTTTTGTGGTACTTTTTAAATCTATGCAGTGTTTGCTTGTTTGTTTTTAATATAAAAAGTTCTATTTTTGGCAAATGTAAAAGCCCTTTCACACCAAAAGCCTCAGGCTGAAGGAAAAATAAATTCATGTCTGTAAAGTAGACAGCAGAAGAAAGTTCAACACAGTTTTATTCTGAGTAACTTTTGCTTATTAGTATGGTTGCATTGGATCATTGAAGGTCAGAAGCAAAGACACTGGTTAATAAAATGGAATTAAATACATAAAAGATATTTGTATCACTCAACATATTTAATTATTGCAGGTTTGCATCATATTGTGAGTTGTATTTCACAGTTTTTATTTATTTTAAGGAATATTGAATCTGTTTTTTGTGAGTGAGATGAATTAATGCATGTTTTATTCTAGAACTAAAGTAACCTCTTACTCCCGATTTTTCTCAACAGGAGAACTTTCGATCAATAACTGGGGAAAAAAGTAACTGTAAAGTACTTATTTGGAAAAGTAACTCAGATATTTGCTTGTAAATTAAAAAGTAATGCGTTACTTTACTGGTAATCTGATTACGTAACAATTGAAGTTGTACCTGTTGCTGAAAAAGAAAACAATAGACACCATCACAAAATTTGTAATAGTGGTTATAATGGCACTTGTATTGGTTGAAATGCAAACTATAATGGACCCTGTGGGTTTCTACTGGTTATTGGTCGCCTTCTATTGGTGGCTTGTTAAAAACACTAAATCCTAAAGGAACATGTCCTAAAACACTACAGAAAAACACAGTTAAAAGTATTAGGATTATAGGACCTTATTGTAAAATGTTACCCTTAGGTTTGTGCCATTTACTGATCGTGCATCAGTATTAGTATCAAACTTAAAGGAGTAGTTCACTTTCAGAACAAAAATGTACAGAATGTACTCACTCCCTTGTCATCCAAGATGTTCATGTTTTCTTTCTTCAGTCGTAAAGAAATGAAAATTTCAAGATTTCTCTCCATATAATTGACTTCTATGGTGCCCCCAAGTTTGAACTTCCAAAATTCAGTTTAAATGCAGCTTCAAAGGACTCTAATTGATCCCAGTTGAGGAAGAAGGTTTGGTTATTTTCTAAAAACATTTACAATTTATATACTTTTTAATCTCTACACAGAGTACACACACAGCTAGACGAGATGAGCATTTGAGGTTAAAAAGTATATAAATTGTAATTTGTGTTTGGAAAATAACATTGTTTTGCTAGATAAGACCCTTCTTTCCTCAGCTGTGATCGTTTAGAGCCATTTGAAGCTGCATTTTGGAAATTCAAACTCGGCGGCACCATAGAAGTCCATTATATGGTCCATTATTTTCCTCGAAAACAAAATTTCCTTACAACTGAAGAAAGAAAAACATGAACATCTTAGATGACAAGGGGGTGAGTACATTATCTGTATAATTTTGTTCTGAAAGTGAACTACTCTTTTAAGTATAACTTTTCCTGTAGAAACATCTCAGAACTATAATCGCGTAGCACTTCACTAAAACACTTAGCAACGCCCTGGCAACTTCCGCAGCTCACATTTATTCAAAAAATGTATCTAGTTTCTTTTCAAAACAGTCAATGCTTAGTGTTTTAGCTCTAGAAGTTATTATAGTCCTTCTTTAATGCATTTGTATGGAATTAAACATTAAGGATATGATAGGAGGATGTTGGGGGGTTCCCAAGGGCAAGAAGCACCAGTCCACCCTTCTCACAAGCTGCAGGAATTACCATAGACAAATGCATTCTGTGCTATATAGCTTTTCATCTGACATTTTTCATATTCCCATTATGATGGGAAGGTAATTGTTGTTCTCCACGCGAGACAAGCGGCTTCTAACGAGCACGCGCCCGCCGAGGGAAAAGGTGATATAAATGCATAAGATTATGTTGTTTCATTAAGTTCGTCTCCCTTCTCTTTCACAATGCGTTAACAGCCATTCAGAGCATAAAGCGGCGTAAATATAGTGTTTAGTGTTGTTGGCTGGTAATTGAAACTTTTTTTTATTCCGCTTTTGTGTCTGCGGCGGTGATTGGCAGACTCGAGTGCGCGCCGATGAAACGGCTGCCGTGTTAATGAATAGCGCGCTGATTGCAGGATCCCGAGCCGTAAATTAGCAGTGCCGCCACGCTGACGTGCAATTACCGGCCCCCCTTCATGCATATTCATCACGCTGTTTTGCATATTGATCAACAACTTCAGCGCTCCCACCAACAGCTAGAAAGGACTTGAAAAATTCTTTGGTCGGAAGTCGAAGGTATTTCTCCTGGGGCTCGTAATTGGCGGTAACAAGACTTTTGCATCCCACAAAGCCTGTTTCATCTGATATTTAAGTTCCAGCTCTTTTCCATACACCGTCAACCTATTTCAGAAGCGCATCAAAATTATTTCAGTCCAAATCTGCGGGAAACAATAACGGCTCCTATTCGCCCTGCATTTGCATTACAATAAACATACGAGTTTAAATATCAAAACATTTTATTTACGACCCAAGTAACAATTGCAATTACACCCAATTACATAATTTCGGCAGCAGTTAATTATTTTATTTGCTGCCGGATAAATGTGGCTTAAGACACATAATAGGCCTAAAATAAAAAATTAGATGCATAATTTATCTTCACAACTGTTTTAACAACTCACCCGTTTTAAAAACGCACAAACAGGAAATTAGTTTAGAATCAATTTAGACGTGTGTGTAGCCTAATTAAATAATTGACATTAGTGATAATGACAAAATCATTTGTAAATACAATTATTTTCAAATAGGTAATCGTTTTTCCACGATTATCATGGTTGTCACTTTTGTGTATTTAACTGACTGTGCTTATAACATATGCTAATATACGATATTATTGGCTAATTTCCCTATATATATTTTTGAATACAAGAATAAAAATATCTTTATATCTTCATAAAGACATTTTGACATTATTCTGCCATTGCATTACAAAGTAGAAATGTTAAGTAAAAGCGTTTTTCAAGTTTCAACCAGATTGATACATCATCCGAAAGCCGAATAAAAAAATCTTTCCTTTGATGTAGGCTATGACATGACAATATTTGGCCGAGATACAACTATTTCAAAATCTGAATTCTGAGGGTGCAAAAAAATCTAAATATTGAGAAAATCGCCTTTAAGTTGGCCAAATTAAGTTCTTAGCAATGCATATTACTAATCAAAAATTACGTTTTATATATTTATGGAAAGAAATTTACAAAATACCTTATGCAACATGATCTTTACTTAGTATCCTAATCATTTTTGCATTATAGAAAAATCAATCATTTTTGACTGTTGATACAAATGTACCCGTGTTACTTAAAGGAGTAGTTCACTTTCAGAACAAAAAATTACAGATAATGTACTCACCCCCTTGTCATCCAAGATGTTCATGTCTTTCTTTCTTCAGTCGTAAAGAAATTATGTTTTTTGAGGAAAACATTTCAGGATTTCTCTCCATATAATGGACTTCTATGGTGCCCTCGAGTTTGAACTTCCAAAATGCAGCGTCAAAGGGCTCTAAACGATCACAGCCAAGGAAAGAATGGTTTTATATAGCAAAACGATCGGTTACTTTCTAAAAAAAAATTACAATTTGTATACTTTTTAACCTCTACACAAGAGTACACACAGAGCTAGACAAGACAAGCAATTAAGGTTAAAAAGTATATAAATTGTAATTTTTTTTTAGAAAATAACCAATCGTTTTACTAGATAAAACCCTTCTTTCCTCAGCTGTGATCGTTTAGAGCCATTTGACGCTGCATTTTGGAAGTTCAAACTCGGGGGCACCATAGAAGTCCATTATATGGAGGGAAATCCTGAAATGTTTTCCTCAAAAAACATCATTTCTTTACGACTGAAGAAAGAAAGACATGAACATCTTGGATGACAAGGGGGTGAGTACATTATCCGTACATTTTTGTTCTGAAAGTGAACTACTCCTTTAAGTTTTGCAGGGTCACATACATTCATTTCCTATTAATTAACTAAAATGGTGCCTAACTATAGATTGCCGATTGTTTATGCCAAACCACACTGGCATCGTTTTGTGTAGTGAAATTGATTTACAGCCTAAACTCAATATGAAAATGAGAAAGAATAGATCGAGGAAACGTTTAGTAAAAGTGGGAAAGTAAAATGCTGCCAAATGCTGTATTGTGCAATCAAGACGAGTCAGAATAAGTGGCCTTTTGTAGGCTGGGAACGGGTTTTAAAACAATATGCGGATGGTTATAATTGCAGCTATATCATGAGATTCTTTTCTAGTTTCTGCTTTCATACATTTATCATCACAGCCAACGATTCCTGCGTCGATGAACCGACGCACACAGCCAAAGAAAGACGTTTTAGTAGAGTTGTAAGCGTTAGTCTGGATTGAATGTGGATACAAAAAGATATAAGATATAAAAAAATGACCAGTCCGTTTTACGAATATTGAGATTCAAATGAGCCGACTGTTTAAATGATTCGTTCAAAAATAATTGCTAACAGGTTGAACCAGCCTGACAAATTCTTAAATGAATGAACTCACTGAATCGATTAAAGCAGTTCCTGAAGGTATCGTGCTGACTCAATGTTCATATGGCAAAGTCTACACTTAAAGATGAACATTTTCTTGTAAACATTACTTTTTAAAAAGTATACACCACATATTTTTCTTAATATGTCACACTTAACTTTAAATAAACTTTAAGGAAAATAAAAATGTTTTTCTATGTTTACACATTTACAGTCCAAAGAAAATACTATCATCAGTTTGTAATGTTAAAGAGTGGTTTTTAATGTTGTATTAAGACCAGCTCTAAAGATAAGATGCTATTGTAGCCTAATTTACCCCTTTGACTAAATTCTTACCTGAAATGACCACATGCTAACTAAAAACCTAGCATATGAACCTTTGTACGCTTGAGAATATCTGCACAATGTGCGAACAGTTAACTCGCCTCATATTTTATGCAACTCAAAGTCTGTCCTTTTGACTTCAAGCCATTTTTTGAAGGCATACTTCTCCTTGATTATCTCTCTGAGTATTTTAGCAATTTCCCTTTCAGCTTTTCACCATTGCCTGTGTGTTTTTTTTTTATAGCCAGGGTTCTCATCGCTCAAAGGATGGAAAATTATATTAAAAGCAGTGGTTTTAAAAGCCGCTGTAAGCTGGCCAGCGGTTAAAGTGTTCACACACAGGCCCTCTCTAGATAGCGATCTCTCCCTCAGACATGTCCATTCACATTTTGACTGCCTCTGTTGGGCCTTTTGAAGCGCAAAAGCAACCTGTGCTTTGGGAGAGGAAACACAAACTGCATGAAAAGAGAAAAGAAAAAAAGAAAAAGTAATGAGCGAAAGGCAAATGCAGGTGCTGACCCCCAGTGTAATACACATCTGTTCGTATCTGTTTGCAATTTCACCACTAGTGATCTTTATCATTGATTCAATTGAGCTATGAACTGCAGTCTCTGGCTCGGGCCTTCCTGGCCGAACGCGCTGGCAGCTATTCAAAGGACCTGAGCTGTGTTCTGAGCCTGTGAAAACGTTTCCACTTCCCCTTAGATGGGCTCTGGATATCAGCAGACTAATTCTGCTAAGTGGTCACTGTGTGCACTTTGCAAGACAAACAGTAAACACCCTGGCAGCATCTGTGCGCGTAAACACGACGACGGGCCGCCCGCTACAGCCGGTCCAACAGGAAAGAATGACTTAAGATAAAATGAGGGAAAAGATAAGAAAAAACGCACTAACTACAATAATTTGGCCACGAAATTGAGAGTGGAACAGAGGCTGATACTGCTTTCCATGTTTTGAGTCCAAAAGTCTAAGACCTTTAATAAAGTGCCTTTGATTTTTTATTTCTGATGGACTTTTGTGTCTTGACAAATTCATAGGCTACAATCTCATCCATCCCCTATGAGAAAACAAGTTTTTGGCATAACAATTGGGCAATTTTGAGAAAACGTAACGAGTTGGGGATTTCGTATGAATTTGGTGCATATGAAAACATATAATTTTTAGAAAAGCAAAAACAAAATCTAAGCCTGAAGCTCCACCCCTTCATCTTAAATGCACTCCTTAGTGGTTTGTAATCAGATTGTAGGTAAAATAGTTGCAAATTGCCATGAGAGTGTTTTCTCATTTTACATTTTTGTAAAACCTGATTGGGTTAGTGATGCAAGTTTTTCTTACGCATCATATATTTTCCTACAAATTCCTACATCGTATGACATTACCACTACACTCTAAAAAATAAAGGTTCCTTAGTAATTCCTTAGATCCATAGAAAGTTTCCATTGCACAAAAGGCTCTTGCTAGTGAAAAAGGTTCTTTAGATGATTCACAATTTATCCTGGACAACAAAACCAGTCATAAGGGTAAATTTACCAAAAATTAAGATGAATAAATAAGCTTTTCAATGATGTATGGTTTGTTAGGACAGGATTATATTTGGAAAATCTGGAATCTGAGGGTGCAAAAAGAATCTAAATATTGGGAAAATAGCCTTTAAAGTTATCCAAAATGAAGTTCTTAGAACTGCTGTCCATGTGTTGAGTCCAAAGGTCTGAGAGCTCTAGTAATAGTGCCTTTTTCATTAAAGTTTTTGTGTCTTATGACAAATTGCCATGAGAGTGTTTGCTCATTTTACATTTTTGTACAACCCGATTGGGTTTTTCTTTTTCTTACACATCATATATTTTCCTACGAATTCCTACATTGTATGAAATTACAACTTCACTTCAACAAATACAGGTTCCTTAGTGGTTCCTTAGATACATAGCATTTCCATTGCACAAAAGGTTCTTTATAGTGAAAAAGGTTTTTTAGATGATTCAAATGTGACCCTGGACCATAAAACCAGTCATAAGGTCAATTTACTGAAATTAAGATGAATAAATAAGATGAATAAATAAGCTTTCCATTGATGTATGGTTTGTTAGGATAGGACAATACTTGGAAAATCTGGAATCTGAGGGTTTAATCAAAAGTTTCGGTATATTTACAGTAGGAAATTTACAAAATCTTCATGAAACATGATCTTTATTTTAATATTCTAATGATTTTTGGCATAAAAGAAAAATTGATCATTTTGATACATACAATGTGTTTTTGTCTATTGCTACAAACATACCTAACTACAATAAGTGGAACAGAGGCTGATACTGCTTTCCATGTATTGAGTTTCCAAAAAGCTTTCCAAAAGTCTGAGACCTCTAGTAAACATTTTTTTTTCATTACAAACTTTTTCTTTAAAGTTTTCATGTCTTATGACAAATTTGTAACAAATTCATAAACTACAATCTCATCCAACCCTTATGAGAAAGCAAGTTTTCGGCTTAACAATTGGGCGATTTTGAGAAAACATAACGAGTTGGCGATTTTGTATGAATTTGTATGATTTGGTGCATATGAAAACATAATTTTTAGAAAGAAAAAAAATAATAAGCTTGAAGCTCCACCCCTTTATTTTAAAAGTAGCCCTCAGTGGTTTGTAATCAGATTGTTAGTAAAATAGTTGCAATTTTCCTACAAATTCCTACATTGTATGAAATTACAACTTCACTCTAAAAAATAAAGGTTCCTTAGATCCATAGAATGTTTCCATTGCACAAAAGATTCTTTATAGTGAAAAAGGTTCTTTAGATGATTCAAATGTGACCCTGGACCATAAAACCGGTCATAAGGGTCCATTTTTCGAAATTAAGATTTATACATCTAAACAGCATACAGCATCTAAAAGCTGAATAAATAAGCTTTCCATTGATGCATGGAAAATATTTGAAAAAAAAAAAAAGAATCTGAGTGTGCAAAAAATCTAAATATTGAGAAAATCGCCATTAAAGTTGTCCTACATATTACTAATCCAAAATTAAGTTTTGATATATTTACGGTAGGAAATTTACAAAATATCTAAATGGAACATGATCTTTCCTTAATATACTTAATATCCTAATGATTTTTGGCATAAAAGAAAAATCGATAATTTTGACCCATACACTGTATTTTTGGCTATTGCTAAAGACATAACCGTGCTACTCGCGACTGGTTTTGTGTTCCAGGGTCACAAATGTTCTTCAAAAGGTTCTTTGAGGAACCAAAAAAGGTTCTTTTATTCCATCACAATGAAAAACCTCTAGTAGAACCCTTATTTTTAAGAGTGTTTGTAAAATATTTGTATTCCTCGGGTTGTTTCATGCAGTAAAAACCGTGGAAAAAATTCAAAACGGAAGTGTTTTAAGTAGTTGTCTCTATTGGCTTTTGCTTTTATGACATCAGCTCTTGAGCCGACATGAACAAAACCTGATGATCATGTTCTCCAGTATGAATTGAGATGATCCAAAGAGCATCTTGAGCTTCAGTGAAAGCAGAAACATCTCAATGAGTCACATGATCAGTGTCACCAATTTACTGACTTGGTTTAAAGACCAGACCTACAGCAATAGTGCAGAATTAAAGATTTCATATTTATGTTTCGTCAAAACACTTTATATTTTGGATGTCTTTTAATGCGGCCTCACACTATTGCACCAAACGATATGTCAAAATATTTACAAGGACATTTTAATCCCTTGAGATGACATAAATGTGAATCATTATTTGTGGCCAGTCTTGTGATTTGTAGTAAACACCCCACTGTTATTGGTCAGAGAGGGCGGCATGGTGCTGGAAAGTGAGAGGGAGGCTACAGGGGTCTGTCCAGGCTAATTGAGTGTGACAGAGGTCAGCAGAGGTCAAGTGGGGTCAGAGGTCGCATCCTGACTTTGCACTCACTGATCAGTCCTTTTATTGATTTAGTTGATTTCACTGACCGCACACTGATGCACTTTTATATTTGACGTTTCCACTTTTTTAGCTGGCATTATTTGACATGACCTAGCATGAATAATACTTCTACTCTGGTTTTTAACATTATTTTCATATAAAAGGACATTTCTGTTAGTGGACATACCTTTTTCCCAAGAAGTATTTGGACAAAGTCAACATGTCTGCAAACAAATGCTACTGGAGTGTTTCTCAAACTAGTTGTTTTTGCAGTGATTTCTAATCAGCAGATTTAATTTGATGTATGAACTCATTTTACCTCAAGTGTAGTATCACATTAACAATAAACATTCGTTTTTGTCTCCATTTTGAACTAATTATCTATTGTTTTATCTTTGGAAACCAAAAAACCTCAGTCTGTTTGTGAAATGCACTGCATTTAAGATAAACGCCACCTGGTTTGCTATTCATCGGCAGAACAGATATTTGACGACGACAAATATTCGTTTATTGGGCGTCTTCTCTTCTCACCCAAGAATGATCAGCTGATATTATATCAAACAGACATATCAGAACGAGAGAGTTTAGAGATGTGTTTCAGAATCTCTGTACCTGAGTTCAGTCTCTCCTGAGGAGGTACGTGTTGATGGTGAGTTCAGGACAGAATGAAGCGACGCTGGATCGGCTCTAAGGAAAGATACGAGGGACTTTAGAGTCAAGACTGAAGCTCGTTAGTGACCCCTGCTGTCTCTACTGAGGTACTGATTTATTTTACTTGTTTTAAACACAGTTTTACTCCTTTTTACAGCATACTTATCTGTTATACTGGTCGAGATGTGGATTTGAAGACGTATTACAATCGCTAAATCAAGTCATGTGTGGTGGACTTCATTCTAAGCAAACTAATAAAAAGTATGTAAATAAATACATAAACAATGACAAAACATACAATTAATCCTTTATAACTCATAATATATAAGTTTCCATGCTGTTTTAACTCTGTTGCAAGGATTGTAAAATCAAATGTATGAACAGATGCTGCCTTTTGCGGTAGGCCTATGATAAATGAGTTAAGATTAGTTAAGTTTGAACTTAAGTCTTGATCTTATTATGCAGATTTTAGAGTGAGCCATAACTTGAGTAAGGCACTTAATTTGCTCCAAATTGATTGTTTTTGTAATAATTGCATGGTAGCAACTGCCTAAAACGCGATCTGCATGAAGGGGATCGTTGTAGAAAAAGTAATTAAATAATCACTAATAATATTAATCATAAATAATAAAAAATGACGATACGACAGTATCAATCATAGTGTAGTTTCGGTAAAATAAACTAAAATAAATTACCTAAAACTAATTAGTAAGTTAAATTAGGATATATTAAATTTAATTAATAAACTTCTCAAAAAGAGCCCACCAAATTAGACAACTGTTGATATATACTGTATCAGGCAGTTATTTAAAAACGCACTAGATAGACATGCAGTGTTTCGTTTATCCACACGGTGGAGATGTTGTCCTGAGCATCATTCAGATCTGCTTTCAGTTTATTAGCAAAAACATAATCACGTTTTTTATTATGTTATCGTGCTTTTAATTGTGTTTTATTGTGTTAGTTAGCTGTATTATTATTATTTTTGTTGTTATTTTTACTTAATCAAAATAACCCAACTGCCGTTGGATTGATATTAAATGGAATGCACAATGAAAAAAACATGATTTTTGAAAATTGGATCTGATTTTGTAAATAAAATCTTCATAAATTGAATAATATTATTTATAAAGTGAGGTAATAGTACATTCCATACCCCTAAATGTAACATTGACACAGAAATGTCCACTTTCGATTAGGCAAGATGGCTTAAAATATATTTCTTTTTCTAACATTTAAACTTAGACCAAATTATTAGATTAACTTTTGACTTTATGAATTCATAAATGACAGCTTAATGATTTTTTTTTTTTTGTGTGCATTTATTTAAAGACCATATGTACCATTTTTTGTCACTGGTGTTGCCTTACTTCTTTGGCAATATTGAAGGTATTTATGAAATATTATTTCTCGATTTTTTTCAGCACATGTAGTCAGTTACAGAAAAATAATGAAAATGCAAGAAATAATGATATTATGTTTTATTTATTTAATGTGACAGAAAAAAAACACAGTAACACCAGTGACACAATCAATCACAAGTGATATACATAAGACCTGACATACTGATCTTCACTGGTGTTACCCATAAGGAAGGTGACACCAGTGACAATTTTCATGAAAAATGCATTTTACAAAATGGCTGCTCTAAGGTATCAAACCACATGTTGTCAGTCATGGTATACTCACTAAATTAATTCATTTAATCCATTTGTATTCTAGTTTTTTTACAATTCCCTAATAATAAAGTAGGTCACACCAGCAACCTCAACTAAAAGCTTCATATGAAATCATTAGATAAATGAAAACCAGTCATAAGTGTAAATTTGTCAAAATTGAGATTCTTACGGCATCTGAAAGCTGAGTAAATAAGCTTTCCATTGATATATTGTTTGTTAAAATAGGACAATGTTTGTCTGAGATACAACTATTTAAAAACCTGGAATCTGAGGGTGCAAAAAAATCTAAATATTGAGAAAATTGCCTTAAAAGATGTCCAAATGAAGCTCTTAGCAATGCATATTACTAATCAAAAATCAAGTTTTTATATATTTATGGTAGAAAATTTACAAAATATCTTCATGGAACATGATCTTTACTTAATATGCTAATGATTTTTGGCATAAAAGAAAAATCGATAATTTTGACCCATACAATGTATTTTTGGCTATTGCTAAAAATATACCCGTGCTACTTAAGACTGGTTTTGTGGTCCAGGGTCACATTTCTGATAACTGAAAAGGAATGATGGATTTATCATGGGCCTTTCTTGATAGATCTTAGAAAGTAGAAAATAGGAAGAAGGAAGTCAAGTTTTTATAATATTTAATATTAAAAAAAAAAAATTCAGCATTTAGTTTTTTATGCTATTTATATCATATATTTGATAGTTGTGAATACATTATTGTATTATAAATGGTAGAAAAACTTGTTTGTGTGGGGGCAAGCAGTTTTGTGGTGCTTGGAATTCTATATAATTAGTTCTACTACAGGGCTGTTGAATGCTTGAATCTGATTGGCTGACGAACGTTCTAGAGGTGTGCATTATTTTCAGGGAAACGCACGGCGAACGTAGTTCCAGGCAGCTTTTGGGCTTAGTACATGTCTATATCACTTTGCCACACGATTTCAGTTATTTCAAAGGTCCTTACAGCCCAAAACAGCAAAATAACCAAAAGCTAAAGTGACACTGGCAAAACTAATACATACGGTAAACAACAGGATAAAAACGACAGATTATGTCCATGTTTTTTCCACAATATTACGTTTTATTATGTACGGAAAGCACATATTCTATTTCTCTCGCTCTCTCTTACTCACAGACGCACACACATACAGTTAGCATTCGTGCTAATGTTGTTAGCGCATCTCTGATGATAAACAACTTAAAAACGACATGACAGTTCTCACGCGAGGTAACAACGGCGTGGTCTTGAAGAAAATGAACTTAAAGTTTAACTGTCAGTAGAGACAATGCTGCCAGTCACCTTTGAGAGACACAGACAATTTACGATCTTAAACTCTCTCCCCCCTCTCTTGCCGTCCGTCTGCTTGTCTGTCGGTCTGTCTAAGCTTCATTATTAACTGCATTAGTTTGCTATCAACGGCTCAAGCGTCGTTACTAGGTCTAAAATGAGTTTTGGAACTAGCAACGAAGCTGTTGGATGAGCTGCGTAAGAAATTAATCCTACTCACAGTAGCGTTTTAAGGATAAAAACCAGACGAATGTCTTGAAATATATCATCTGATCGATGTCTTGAGGTGTGGTAACGTTAACTGTAGTGTAAGCGGAATAATTGACTTCGGGCCGTAGAATTCTTCATTATTTTCTAAGAATTCTACGGCCGGTCGTCAATTCCTTACTTAAAAAACAAATATCACATTGATGGCTCAAAAAGGTATAATTGTTCAGATAACATGTTTTAATTTAAAATATAAAGAAATTGTAATTCTTAAAGTGTTTTTAAGCCACTTTTTGAGCATTGATCTGAAAATGATTTTCAAATTAAACTGTTGTAAATCTTCAATGCTTTGGAGCACAGACTTAAGTTTGATCATTCAGCCGTTCTCCTGTTCTGGCGATATCACTTTTAGCATAGCTTAGCATAGATCATTGAATCCTATTAGACCAATAGCATTGCGTTCAATAATGACTAATAAGGTGTAATCTGGTGTCTGAATCATTTTTGATTTGACTGTATATTATTATGAAAAAATGCACACACACACAAAAAGCTATTTTAAAATTTTGGGTGACACATCCGGTTCATTATCCACTATAGGAAAATAACGACAAGAATAACAAAGTACAGTAAACGGTAAAACTATTTGCACAACAAACCAGTGTGTTCATAATTAAGATAATACATTACAATAATACTCTAAGATATGCCAATCTGCAATATCAAACAGCAAAACAAGCTTTTTTTTTACAGCTAAAAATAGCTGGACGCGAATGAGACCGGAAGGCAGACCCATAAAATTTACAAATGGCCGAGCCTACTCTTTAAGGCAAAAAAAGGGTGGCTAAAATAAAATAAAAAAAATGTGAGAACATCAAAACTGTGACAGAACTGAAGCAGTTTTGCTTGGGATGAAATTGGCTTCCCATTTATTTCCAATGCAGTCATTTTTGACTATGAACAGTAGTGTGACTATTTTTTTTTTTCAGGACCATTTCATCTTTTCAAATCATTTAAAAGATTTTGTGTGTGTGTGTGTGTGTGTGTGTGTGTGTGTGTGTGTGTGTGTGTGTGTGTGTGTGTGTGTGTGTGTGTGTGTGTGTGTGTGTTCACGTACAGTGATGAAAAAATATATTTGATCCCCTGCAGATTTTGTATGTTTGCCCACTGACAAAGAAATGGTAGGTTTATTTGAACAGTGAGAGACAGAATAAGAACAAAAACGTCAGAAAAACATACTTCAAAAAAGTTATACATTGATTTGCATTTTAATGAGTGAAATAAGTATTTGACTCCTTCGCAAAACATGACTTAGTACTTGGCAAAACCCTCGTTGGCAATCACAGAGGTCTGACGTTTCTTGTAGTTGGCCACCAGGTTTGCACACATCTCAGGAAGGGTTTTTGTCCCACTCCTCTTTGCAGATCCTCTCCAAGTCATTAAGGTTTCGAGGCTGATGTTTGGCAACTTGAACCTTCAGCTCCCTCCACAGATTTTCTATGGGTTTAAGGTCTGGAGACTGGCTAGGACACTCCAGGACCTTAATGTGCTTCTTCTTGAGCCACTCCTTTGTTGCCTTGGCCGTGTGTTTTGGGTCATTGTCATGGTGGAATACCCATCCACAACCTGTTTTCAATACCCTAGCTCTGACGGTACATGTCCCCATCCATCGTCCCTTTGATGTGGTGCAGTTGTCCTGTCCCCTTAGCAGAAAATCACCCCCAAAGCATGTTTTAACCTCCATGTTTGACGGTGGGGATGGTGTTCTTGGGGTCATAGGCAGCATTCCTCCTCCTCCAAACACAGCGAATTGAGTTGATACCAAAGAGCTTGATTTTGAAGAATCTGACCACAGCACTTTCACCCAGTTCTCCTCTGAATCATTCAAATGTTCAAACTTCAGATGGGCCTGTACATGTGCTTTCTTGAGTGAGGGACCTTCACGGCGTAGTGTGTTACCAATTGTTTTCTTGGTGACTATGGTTCCAGCTGCTTTGAGATCATTGACAAGATCCTCCGGTGTAGTTCTGGGCTGATTCCTCATCGTTCTCATGATCATTGAAACTCCACAAGGTGAGATCTTGCATGGAGCCCCAGACCGAGGGAGATTGACAGTTATTTTGTGTTTCTAATTCGCGAATAATCGCACCATCTGTTGTCTCCTTCTCACCAAGCTGCTTGGTGATGGTCTTGTAGCCTATTCAAGCCTTGTGTAGGTCTATAATCTTGTCCCTAACATCCTTGGATAGCTCTTTGGTCTTGGCCATGGTGGAGAGTTTGAAGTCTGATTGACTGATTGCTTCTGTGGACAGGTGTCTTTATATAGGTAACAAACTGAGATTAGGAGCACTCCCTTTAAGAGAGCTCCTAATCTCAGTTTGTGACCTGTTTAAAACACATGGGAGCCATAAATCTTGAAAGGGTTAAAGTTGTTGGCTGGCAAAGCCACATGATCCAGTTTCCTTTTATACAATAACCTGATGCCTCCAACAGGCAAAGTGTCTAGTGTAGTATGACTTCTTGCCAGATATATAACACTGGATACAGACACATAATCTATAAACGCAGGCTTCTGTACGACCGTCCCGTGGCTCTATGATAAACTCACCCTATTTGTCTTCAGCTGAGACTACAAACACAAAGCGTTTGCTCCAACAGTTCACCTTTCCTCATACCAACCACGTCATTTGCGTTTTCCCCTTGTGTTAAACATGTAAATGTGAGGTGTGGACGAACAGTTCATAACTCAACACTGAGCCAGCAATACATCAGAACAACACGTCTTTCTTCATAGAAATGTGAAATGCCCAAAATGTGAGGCAAATATAACATGCACATGTGTAAAAAGCTGTGCAGACGTACAGAGCGGTTTTGTTTGCACATGTGTCTCCTGTAGCCGTTGTCTGTATTTAGTTAGAGTTTGTTTTATCTTGTCTCTCACGTGTTTGTCTTTAAGCTGTCATCATAAACTGTGTCCCATCTCTACTATTAGTGAATTATGTGTTAAAGGATTAGCTCATCTCAAAATGTCATTTCTGCAATTATTTACTCATGCTTCTTTCGCTCCAAACCTGTACTTTTTTTCTGTGGAACACAAAAGGTGAATTTTTGAAGGAAGTCAAATGAAGTGAATGGAGACTGAAGCTTTACAAAGATAAAAAAAGCACTAAGATGTGAGTTCAAATGACTTGAGTACTATATTCAGAGTTTTTGAAGTTGTTCAATAGCTTTGTGTGAGGAACAGACTGAAATATAAGTCTCTCTTTACTTATAATGTTCCTCTCCGGTGAGCTGTTAACTGTTGCAACCGGACTCCAGAACTGGATGAGTTCAATTCATGAATAAATCATCTGATCAGATTATTCTGACAAAATCACAATTACAAAAAATTAAGATGAAAACTCTTTCTCTCTCTATCGCTATAAATTATAGATATAATATAGCTAATGGAAATTAAAAGTTAAGGTTGAATTACTAAAATCACTACAAATAAAATCAAAATAAATGACAAAAGCACATAACACAAAATTTCTAAAACTTTAAAATAAATGTAAAATAAAATAATAAAATATTACATGAAACATTTTTTTAAGTTGCCTTGGCGACTAACTGAAATAACATATTTTAAGGGTGAAGTACTAAAATCACAAAAAATAAAATATTAATTAATTAAAGACAAATATAAAAAAACTAGTACAAATGACAAAAGCACATAACACAAAATTACTAAAACTTACTAAAAATTAAGATGAAAGTTCTCTCTTTCTCAATAATAATAATAATAATAATATATAAAGTAACTTATTCAAAATAAAATAAAATAAAATAATAAAACAATAAATATTACATGAAAAACGTAAAAAAGAAAAGTTGCCTTGGTGACTAATTGAAATTAAATATGTTAAGGCTATGTTAAAATAAAATTTTAATAAATTAAAGATAAATATAAAAAAAGTACAAATGACAAAAGCACATAACACAAAATTGCTAAAACTTACTATAAATTAAGATGAAAACACGCTTTCTCTCTCTAAAAAATTAATTAAAAAACAATGACAATAATAAACAAAATATATATACAGCAAAATAGTAACAAATTCAAAATAAAATAATTAAAGTAAATTTATAAAATTAAATTTAAATTAATTAGACTACAATAAAATAATCAATATTACACAAAAAATTTTAAAATAGAAATGTTGCCTTGGCAATTAATTAAAAATAAAATTTAAGGTTTAATAAAAAGGTTTAGGTTGACGTGCTAAAATCACTAAAAATAAAATTAAAATAAATTAAAGATAAATATTTTAAAAAAATAGTACAAATGACAAAAGCACATAACACAAAATTGCTAAAACTTACTATAAATTAAGATGAAAACACACTTTCTCTCTCTAAAAAAATAATAAAAAACAATGACAATAATAACAAAATATACATATATACAGTAAAATAGTAACAAATTCAAAATAAAATAATGAAAGTAAATTTTATAAAATTAAATTTAAATTAATTAAATTACAATAAAATAATAAATATTACACAAAAATTTAAAAACAAAAATGTTGCCTTGGGAACTAACTGAAAATATGTTAAGGTACTTAACTAAGAAGTACTAAAATAACAAAAAAAAAAATTAATTAATGCTAAAAATAAAAAACTAATACAAATTACAAAAGCGCATAACACAAAATTACTAAAACTTACTAAAAATTAAGATAAAAACTTGCTTTCTTTCTGTCTAATAATAATAATAATAGCTAAAATAATAATATTAATTAATAGCTAATTCTAAATAAAATCATAAATTAAATTAAATAAATTAAAATAGTAAATATTACACCAAAATCTAAAAAAAATAGAATGTTGCCTTATTGGCAACTAACAGAAATAAAATATGTTAAGACTGAAGTACTTAAATCACTAAAAATAAAGCTAAATATAAAAAATTAATACAAGATGGCAATATCCAAAATCCTTGTCCTTGTGCTGACTTTTTTGGGTCCCTATGAGGGAACAAGCTTTTAAATTAAACAGAATGAAGTGTTTTCAAAATCTATAAATGCAGAAAGTTTCCTGTAGGCTTAGGAGTGAAGTAAGGGAATAGAAAATACAGTTTGTACAGTAAAAAAAAAAACCATTATGCCTATGGAATGTCCCCATAAAACATAGAAACCCAACTGTGTGTGTGATTGTCAAAACTATTTTCATTCTAGTACTGAATGTTGTACCCCACACGGTAAAAGAAGAGTGGATTCAATGACAAATAGCTTGTCCTCCTCATATTACAGAACAAAGACACTGGGATGAGTGTGAGTCAAACATATGTTGAGTAATTACTCACACACAAATGATCTGTGATCCACACAACATACGACACTTCAGGGCTCCTCTGAAAACTCATACATGAATCACTGCTAATTTGTCTTTCTTTCCATCCATTGCAGTGTCTCCAGGCTGCAGATCGATTTGCCCACCCATGGAGCCAAACAAGAGCAAAAGAGACATGATCAAATAATAAATACTTAAAGAAGTAGTTCATTTTCAGAACAAGAATTTACAGATAATGTACTCAGCCCCTTGTCATCCACGGCTTGTCCGGAGAAGAAAAGGTGAGCGCTACCATCAGTCCTGTGTCATGCCAACAGTAAAGCATCCTGAGACCATTCATGTGTGGGGTTGCTTCTCATCCAAGAAAGTGGGCTCACTCACAATTTTGCCCAAAAACACAGCCATGAATAAAGAATGGTACCAAAACACCCCCCAACAGCAACTTCTTCCAACAATCCAACAACAGTTTGGTGAAGAACAATGCATTTTCCAGCACGATGGAGCACTGTGCCATAAGGCAAAAGTGATAACTAAGTGGCTCGGGGACCAAAACGTTGACATTTTGGGTCCATGGCCTGGAAACTCCCCAAATCTTAATCCCATTGAGAACTTGTGGTCAATCCTCAAGAGGCGGGTGGACAAACAAAAACCCACTAATTCTGACAAACTCCAAGAAGTGATTATGAAAGAATGGGTTGCTATCAGTCAGGATTTGGCCCAGAAGTTGATTGAGAGCATGCCCAGTCGAATTGCAGAGGTCCTGAAAAAGAAGGGCCAACACTGCAAATACTGACTCTTTGCATGAATGTCATGTAATTGTCGATAAAAGCCTTTGAAACGTATGAAGTGCTTGTAATTATATTTCAGTACATTACAGAAACAACTGAAACAAAGATCTAAAAGCAGTTGAGCAGCAAACTTTGTGAAAACTAATATTTGTGTCATTCTCAAAACTTTTGGCCACGACTGTACATGCAGTAAATAATAAGAAATACATACAAAAGTAGATTTTAGGCACAACCACTTGCACTATTTTCTTCGGGAAATGTACAAATTAACCTTTACATATCCAAATCTCTTCTTTACATACTCTTTCACCATTCCTGCTTATACAGAAACACTGACCCTCAGTTTGAGCAAATGTGAGCTCGGGTTTAGGAATGTCATTGCGGTTTGCTGCCATGTCAGAAAGCCTGTTTACAGGCACGTAGGAACTGGACCAAACCCTGAGACAAGGCCACATGTAACCTGAAACACGCACAGATGTGTGAATCGAATCAATCGCGGTGGTGCCATCTAGTTTGGCATCAGCCTTGCAGCTCTAAGAGTTCAGCTTTGTGAGATCTGGATCGTTCATTGTGTTTCTAGAGCTGACACAAAAGATCTCTGTTTGCTGCCCAACTTCTGTTCCCATGACACAGTTTGAGAGGAGGATTACGCTGCTGTTGTCAACATTTGAAAGGTGTTGACTGGAGCAGCATGACTTGATCAACTGTGTGTATCATATAAAGTAAAAATAAAAGTAGCCTGTCAGAATATTTTAAAATATATTTTTTTTTTTTACAATTAATAACAATTAATTAAAAAAGGCAAGTGAATTTTGAACTACAAATACTAAAGTAGGATTTTTCATTACCATTTTTACAGTGTAGTGGGAAAAAATGGTAACCAAAATTATTTAAAATTATTTAAAATAAAGCTACATTAATAAAATAATATAATAAAAAATAAAGTATTTATATAAATAAATCATTAAAAAATTAAATGAAAATGATAAATGTTGGCTTGTCAGCTAACTGAAATAAAATATGTTAAGGCTGAAGTAGTAAAATGACTGAAACTAAAATAATAAATTAGAGCTAAATTAGATAAATTAGAGGAATAAATTAGAGCTAAATAAAAAAATATAAAAAAAAAGAATCCAAATGACAAATTTAAATTTCACCCAATTACATTACTAAAACTAAAACAAATTATTTTAACTAAAAAAGAAAGAAAATGTTTAATATAAAAATAAAAGCTAATTCAAAATATTTATAAATGTCAACATTTTCAGTGTAAAAAATGTTGCTCTGTTCCAAAAAAAAAAAAAAAAAAAAAAAACTTTTTCACTTTTCACAGAATATTTGGTGGTAAATTGTACAATTATTAAAAAACCAAAACCATTTATTTTCATTATTTAAATAAAATGCTGAATCAATAAAATTATATATACACACATATATAAACTAAAATAATTATAGAAATATATTATAACAAAAACCTAAATGAACATTATAAATGTTGGCTTGTCAACTAACTGAAACAAAATAAATTTAGGCTGAAGTACTAAGAAGACTGAAACCTAAATAGTAATAAATTAAAGCTAAATATAGGCTAATAGAAAAGCACACAATTACATTACTAAAACTTAAACTAAAATTAAAATCTAAAAATAATTCTAATTCAGAATATTTATAAATGGCAAGATTTCCAGTAAAGAACTTAAATTTTGGTCTATTCCTTACCAAAAAATAAATAAGTAAATAAATAAATAAATAAAAACTTTAAGAAGACTATATAGTGCAAAAGATATATGGACCACTTTTATGATACTTTATAGTGCTTTTAGTGTTATTTTTAACCTTAACAGACCAAGTTCTCAGTTACCATCATTCTTCAAAATACCTTTCATTTGTGTTCGGCAGAAGAAAGAAACTCATACAGGTTTGGAACGACAAAAGAATATGCAAATGATAACACGACAGAATTTACATGTTTGGGTGAACTGTCCCTTTAAACACTCAAATACATCACTGACAAACACATTCAGTCTCTGTGTGAACATAACCCCTTAAATTAGGCCAGGTCTGCATCATTTTTGTTCAGCAGAGCACAGTTTGCAACTAAACTACTGAAAAGATAGGATATCCTTCAGATCTGGTTGAGAGAGAATTGTGGAAGATAAGGATAGTAAACACTGTTCTGGCTCATAGATCTTGTCCTGCAGGCACATAGAGCAGGCTTTGTTTTTTCATTCTCTTTGTTCGTGTTACAGCAGAAACCTGTTGAATATTTCATGCCGTGATCTCCGGTGTCTTGAGTTACACAAGTGTGAACAGCTCCAGTTTGAGAGAGAGGCAGGTGGGCTCCTCCCACAGGTGTTCAGGTGTACTATAAGCCCCGCCCCCTCTGTCCTGAGTGCTATAAGAGGGCACCGTTAGGTACTGACCACAGCTGAACGCTCCACACATCAACCAGCACAGAAGCCGTCCTCCACTGCAAATACCACAGGTATGAGTCTTGTTTAACTTTAAACACTCTTATGCAATAGCTTGACCACATATAAACCAGCCTCTTGTTAACTGGTAAAATCAAATAAAAATACATGTTGTGATTCACATTAAACTTGATACATTTATACTCAGTTATGTAGATTTAAAGTGCAGGGATCATAATGAAGTAACTCTGAATTCCTAATTCTTAGGTTTCTTTTTAATTTATTCAGATGTTTTGTAATGACCAATAACCGGTTTTAAAGATGCTGCACGTCCAGAAACGAATCATATTGTCTTGTCTTGAGTAACTCCAATCGAATTAGACAACACAACAAGCAAAGTCTCCAAGACAACAAGCCTCACATCAGAAGAATGTTAATTGTTTTATGTGCCAACAAGGAGAAACAATGCCGTTTCCATTTCCATATCATGTGATCTTTATCATGCAGTGAAGTTTTGTGCAATGTTTAATGCTTTTAATAATTCACTAAAATCATTTAAAAATGTCCAGTGCTCTCGTTGTAAGTTTCTTGAGCAGTGGTACAGTTTCTTTATATATGAAAGTTCAGGGTCAGTAAAATTGTATTCTTTTTTTCTGAAAGAAATGAATACTTTTATTCACTAAAGATGTGTTAAATTGATCAAAAGTCTATACTGACTTATAGTGTTAGAAAAGATTTCTATTTTAAATAAATGCTGTTCTTCATTTAGAATTTTGAAAAAAGAATCACAAGTTCCAAAAAAAAAAAAAAAAAAAAAAAATGCAGCACATTAGAATGATTTCTAAAGGATCATGTGACACTGAAAACTGAAGTAATTTCACAAATTACAATTTTTTCTGTATTTTTGATCAAGTAAATTCAGCCTTGATGAGCATATAAGAATTCTTTTGAGCAGCATTGTATATATATATATATATATATATATATATATATATATATATATATATATATATATATATATATATATATATTTACTATGATTTTATATATATTAAGCTTACCGATATGTATAAAAAGAAAAGAACATATATATATATATACACACACACACAAAATATACAAAAAAATACAAAAATGTTTTTAAATATCATTTTCATAAATTATATATATATAAATATTTAGATATTTGAAAAAAAAAACTTTAAAGAATGTCGCCGCTGAACACCATTTTTCTACATTTAAACACACTTTCTTAGGAGTTATTTCATAACATTTGTTTTTTATATATGTACCACTGTTCAGAACTGTGTTAGCTAATGTGCTGATTAGCATCTTTGAGTATCTAAAAGTATCTAAAATTGTCACTACCGAAACAGTGATGACCGAAACCTTTGGTGAAGTTTCGGTAGTGACATCCTGTTTTTTTTTTTTTTTTTGGGGTGTTATTCCCTAAAATTTTCACTACCGAACAGTCACTACCAAACATGTTTTGGTAGTGACAAAACTTTAGTACAGTTATGTTATACTAGTGTCTGGTTCAATGTATATTCAAACTAATGAATCCTTATGTTTGAAATCAGTATGATCAACTTTTTGCCTTTTATAAAGAAACATTGGATTCAAAATACAACAATACTCATAAATCACATTTGAAATTGTTAAAATTGTAATTGTTATTGATTTACCTCTGAAAATGTTTACATAAAATAGAAAAATATATATATATTTACAAGGAAGATGTAAGCAAAATCTTAATAGGTCAATATAACCCTTCTTATTAAATTATATATTACTGTGTTTCGGTAGTGACTAATTTGGGGAGAGGACAAATATTCCAAAACATTCTGAAAATACAATACGAGAAATAACTGCACAAGTACTAGAAATGTGTACCTTGGGTATATGATTTGCATACATACAAAATTTGTGGAAATGGCCCATATATGAAATGCAATACATTTGGGGGCTTGCACAATATTACCGATCCTAAAAAAGTAAAAACAATCCTTATTTTTATTATATACAGTATAACGAAAAATAGTGAGATTCACCCCTGACATTCATCCCTGTCAGAGCTGGAATTCTGGTCCCAGATCGGCATAAAGACTCCTTCAGCCCAGAGCTCTTTAACAGCAGCAGGCTGTCAGACGGTTATCACTTTATGGCAGGAGATAAATAGATTAGGAAGGTGTGAACCATCTCTTCTAAGCCGACCAGAGTTGAGAAGTCATTTTTTACAGCGTTTGGACATTTACTTCTAGCTGTAAAATCCAACATGGGGAAGCAATGTAAAATTCTTGGCTTGAAAAGCTTCTTTTAAAAAGTCAGTTTGTATAGATAACATTCTAAGCTGGATGAATTAAGGTTAGGTGAAGATGTGTGATGTTCATCTACACTGAATATGATTTTCTTTGCACATCGTTGTTACTACAGTAAATACTAGATCTGCACTAGGAAGTTTATGGAAGTTTATGGAAGTTTTACTTTTATTTTTATTCTTATTGTAAAAGTAATTACATGACTGTTGCATACTTTATATGTAAGCATATCTTTAAATGTAACACTATTGCACAATGTAGGCCAGAGGTCTCCAAACTTGGTTCTGGAAGGCCAGTGTCCTCCAGAGTTTAGCTCCAACCCTAACTGAACACACCTGAACCAGCTCCAGAACCGAGTTTGGAGACCCAAGTCCGATGATTTTTAAAACAAGATTATTTAACCTTTGATTGTAGTCTTGCTAAAGCACATCTCCGTCTGTCCATAGAGGTCATGTCGTCCAGTCTGTCAGTACGGAGTTTCTCTCTGGGCCGGCAGCCCTCTTTCTCCAGCATGTCTCTGAGGGAAAGTGGACGTGCCCGATCCAAAGCCGCCGTCTCCTTTGCTGCCTCCAAGCCCCTGTCTCGCTCTGCCTCCATGAGCATGTCGGATCTGAACGGCCTGGGCAACCTGTCCCTCAACGGCCTTCACGGCAACAGCACCAATGAGAAAGAGGCCATGCAAAGCCTCAACAGCCGACTCGCCAGCTACCTAGACAAGGTCCGCACTCTGGAGAAGTCCAACGCCGACCTGGAGCTGAGAATCAAACAACTGATGCTGGAGCGTGTGCCGAAAGGCCACGATATTGATTCCATGATGGCCCAAGCCCATGCCATAGAACAGGAAGTATGTGGACAATGCCCTTAAGGGCTTTTGAACTTCATGAAAACAAAAGATTGAAAGTCTGCTTAGCAATGTTTTTGATCATTAGCCAAACCAGAAACACTAGTTAAATAATTACCTACCTTCAGACTATATAGTTACCTTTTAACAAGGAAGGAAAGTACCAAATCTGAATAAATTGCTTTGCAAAAGGGGTTGAAACTCTAGGCCCAATGGTACTAGGTTTAACCACCAGATAGTGTGCACCATGAAGTGATGAGTTAAGTTTCCATCACCACTGTGTCCTTTGAGAAAAGCAACATAATCCCAGGTTGCCCCATAGGTAACCTCAATGACAAGGGTGTCAAATCCTGCTCCTGGAGGAGCACCTTTCCACTTTCTCAGTTTGGCTTCAACACACCTGCCCGAAAGTTAAAGTGATCCTGAAGTTCTTGATTAGCTACTTCAGGTGCGTTTAATTAGGATTGGAGACAAACTCTCTATGAAGGTGTTCTTCCAGAAGCAGGACTGGTTGTAAACGTGCCATTCATAATGATATATTGAATAATTAATTACACTCCCGCTATGATTATTGGCACCATTGATCATGGTTTCAATGTGTTCAAGATGAAGGCATTATCTGCACCTTCATCTTCATGTTCTGTACCTTGCAGGTAAGGAAGAAGACACTGGAGAATGCTCGGATCATGCTTGAGATTGATAACGCCAAACTGGCTGCAGATGATTTCAGAATCAAGTGAGTGAATGACTTTCTGCACTTCATGAAACATCTTTAGAATGAACTTTAGGAGGCATTGACTTGATGTGTTCTTGTAGATGGGAGACGGAGAGTGCGATGTGTCATTCGGTGGAGCGGGACTGTGTGGCCCTGAAGAAAGCCAAGTCAGACCATGACCAGATCATCGCCACACTCCGTGGTGACCTGGACAGCCTGAAAGAGGAGCTTTACTTCCTGAGGAAGAATCATGAGGAGGTAAGATCTCCACCTGGAGATGACGAACGCGGAACTGTTGCTCCTCATTTTGCATTCCCTTTGGTTAAAAAGTAGCATTTATGTTTACATTAAGAATAGGACATTAGCCAGTCCAAAGTTCAGTGGTTTTTCATTCCATTCAACTTTGTTGATGCAATCCTTCTTTTGTGCATACGTTCATGGAGGAACTGATGGTACAATTGCTTCCATTGTAGTTACAAGAAACTTGAAGTCAAATTTTTGTTTTTTTGGCTTTTAGTATTAATATGTTTGCCTTAAGATTATCTGTAAGCTAGTGTGCTCTAAAACAATGACAAAATTCGCATTTAGAAGATTTAAGTATCAAAACGTACAGTCCCTAACGTCTGCCAATATGGATGAATAAAAATGTCTGGCCAATCAATTGCTCTCTAGAATCCGAAGATTCCACCCCCTATACTTTAAATAGACGCTAAAACTGCAGCTGAAATTGGTCATTTGTTCACAGAATTTGTTTTTTCTGTATGGTGAATGTTATGTAGTGCACTATATAGGGGATAGGGAACAGTTAAAATTACGTCAACGCATAGAATAACACTGCGTGTTTCAAAGCTCTTCAGTGTACCTCTAACATAGATGGAATCTTTCCATTTTGCAAAAGGTTTGTTAAAGTGGAAAAAGAGTTTAGATTTTTAGATTTTTAAAGGGTTAGTTCACCCATAAGCCCATTATTTACTCATTCTCAAGGCATCCTAGGTGTATATGACTTCCTTCTTTTAGACAAATCCAATCAGAGTTATATAAAATATTATCCTGGCATTTCCAAGAATTGCATGGACGGGTGTTTCTCTTCATCAGTCCAAAACAAGTCCAATAAAGTGTATCCATCCATAATTTAAAACGTAATAATCACTTTAATCTAGCTTGCGGCAACTGGTCGTACACGGAAGCCCTTCCAAGCAGATGACGTTAGACGTTGCTGTTGCGTATGAGCCAGTGAATCTCACACAAACCAATGTTTGTTTACAGGACCAAAGGAAGCAAAGTTTCTTTACTTTAGCAAAGGAAAGTCAGTCGAAATCCTCCGACATTTTTTCTTTACAAATCCTCGTTTTGTACATCTAATTTGTGACCAGTTGGTGTAAGCTAGATTAAAGTGATTATTACGTTTTAAATTAGGATATTTTTCTTACAAAAATGCATAAATTTGCAAGAGGAGGCCTTTATTTTCTCCCTGGAGCCGTGTGAGGCACTTTTTTTTTATTATGAATGGATGCACTTTATTGGACTAGTTTTAGACTGAGGAAGAGAAACACCTGTCCATGCAATCCTAAAGCTAGGAAATGCCAGGATAATTTTTTATATAGCTCCAATTGGATTTGTCTGAAAAAGGAAATCATATACACCTAGGATGCCTGGAGGGTGAGTAAATAATGGGCTAATTTTCATTTTTGGGTGAACTAAGAAAAACATTGTTCTTCTAAGTACTGTTGACTGAAAGTTTCTTCGGAGAACCAAAAAGGTTTCTGCCGGGATGCCCAAACTCAGTCCTGGAGGGCCAGTGTCCTGCAGAGTATAGCTTTAACTTGGCTCAACACACCTGCTGGGAAGTGTCTAGTATGCCTAGTAAGAGCTTGATTAGCTGGTTCAGGTGTGTCTAATTGGGGTTGGAACTAAACTCTACAGGACAGCGGCCCACCAGGACCAAGTTTGGGCACCCCTGTTCTATGGAATCACTACGATACCCCCTTTTGTAAACTTTATTTTGTAAAGTGTACCTCTGTGACAGACTTGTCAAACCCTTGAAGACTCTCAAGCGGTGACCTCTGCTGTCCATGCTGGAGTCATTTGTAACTCAATCCGTGCGGTTCTTTTGTCTCATGAAATCTAAGATGTGCCTCACAGCTAACCTTCTGGCACTGAGTCAAGTGCTGATTGTCATTTTTAGGCCAGAAGCTTGCTTTACCCAAGTAAGCAATGGTGCGTATTCTTGGCCAACAATTCCAAGTGCAAAGAAGCAGTACAAATACTTTAATTCTTGTGTTCATTTGAAACAAACAAGTCCTGGTACTCGAGAAGGTGATAGTTACTATTAAAAGTCCTTGCCGTTGAACCAAATTAAGGTATTCGGCTTATTTAACAAACGTGATCTACCTTGCTTAGCAAGATTCTCTTTAAAAAAGCAAATCTGCAATAATAGCTGATGAGGCCAGTACTGAGAATGCAATGGATAATTATGTTTGTTGTACTTGCATAAATTGCTTGTAACTGGTTTATTGATGAACCACAAACCAAAAATACTCTGGAAGTACAGTACTGTTCTCATAGTTTCTCACGCATAGACTCTGGGTATATTTGGAAAGTAGGGTGTGGTGTCATGGTTGTAGAATATTCAAAATATATCTGCCATGTTTGCCTGTTTTTGCGTGAGGCATATACTCCCCTTGTGAGCAACATGAGATCAACACTATGAAATATTCATTGAGAAGAACTTAATAATGAAGTAACTTCCACCTACCTTGTGCCACCACGTGGTATCAAATTCCCAACATTCGCTCCGCAGTCTCAAATCACCACACAAACCACACCCCGATGTTCAAACACAAAATACACGCACATTAAACCTATCCAAACATGTTAGATATCTCATTAGTCAAAGACTAACAGTTTTTGTTAATTCCACAGAAAGTTACCAGACAATTTGTTTAGTATAGTGTAACATCCTTCTCTCCCACAGGAAATAGATAGCCTGAGGTCCCGGGTCGCTCAGGAGGAAGTCAGTGTGGAGGTGGATGCAGCCCGTGGGCCAGAGCTGGGATCGGTTCTCTTTGACCTCAGGTCTCAGTATGAAGGCATTGTCCATAAGAACAAGGAGGAAGCTGAGAACTGGTACCGTAAAAAGGTTGGTGTTCCCAGAGGATCAGGGTCAGAACTAGTAGCATGGCTGCCAGCTCCCATTAAGAGTTTCCTAGACCCATATCACATTTCACTGATCAAAACACCTTGGTACAACCATGTTATGACGCATTAACATTTAACAACACCTTGTACTATGGTATCAACATGTTTTCTTATATTAAACTACAATATTATCATGGTTTATTTTTGACACAGAACCACGATAATGCCATGGTATTTTTGTTTATATGGATACACTTTACTATCATGGTAGTACTAGAACTATGTTAGTACTATGGTATTTTGGTAAGTGAAATCATTGTTACATACGGTATTTCAAAAACATGATACTCCAAGGTACTTCAAAATATTTTTAAAACAGAACCATGGTAATACCATGGTATTTTTGGCATTGAACTCATGGAAGTATGGCAGTACTATTGTATTTTTGGTAAGTGAGACAAAAATAATGTGGATTTTTTTTAAATATATTTAATATTTGAATATTGAACCATATTGATATCATGGTATTTTTGTAAGCTAAAACATGGTATATGTTAGATTACGGTACTTTTTGGACATGACATGCACATGGAAAACATACCTTAATATTTTTTTTAATCCAAAGTATTTACATGGTACTCCAAGGTACTTCAAAAAAGAACCATGGTAATACCATGGTAGTTTTTGATAATTTAACACATGGAATTTACATAAGGTACTTAAAACATAAAATGGTATTACTATGTTTTTTGTAATGTGGAACCACCATCAACCACGATACAGTATGGAATCATCTTTTTTTCATATTAAACCACAATGTTATCATGGTTTGTGAACCATAGTGATACCATGGTATTTTTGTAAGCTAAATAATTGTATATGTCACTCTAAGGTACTTTTTTTAGACATGAAAGTATTTAAATGGTATGTACTTTAAAATATTTTTGACACAGAACCATGGTAACGTCATGGTATTGTTGTATGGAATTTACATAAGGTACTTCAAAAATAAAATGGTATTACCATGTTTTTTGTAATATGGAACCACAATCTGCTATAGCTAAATGATGGTATTTACATGTTATTACCATGTTTTTTGAACGTGAAAACCATACCATAGTATTTTTTTGTATATAAAACCAAGATATATCCATGATACTCCAGGTATACTTTTGGACATGACTGACACGTCATCAAATAAGACTTTATGTTGCAGTTCATCAGACCTTTTAACAGAATCTATTACTTTCTTCTGTTGCATAGTGGTCTTGCATGCAGAACACTTTTGTAACCCATCCACTGTATGTGTGTGTATAGTTGGAGACGGTGCAGACGCAGGTGCGTGAGAGTAATGAAGCTCTGAGAGGAGCTCAGAGTGAACTGACCGAGAGACAACGCTTTCTCCAGACCCTGGAAGTGGAACTAGAGAGCCTTCACAAACAGGTCAGAACCAGGCAGGAGGAACCTTTTAAGCACCATTTCTGTTCCCTGAGTGAACTTCTAGAGCCGTGGCCAATGCAGATACAGTTACCGCTCAGCACTGGAAAGTAAAACCCTGCCCTTTATGTCGAGGTTATTTGAATGACCCAGGCCATAAACGCTCCATCGCATGCCTTTACTTACTTTCACAAGTCAAATGTGAGCGTCAAGAAACACAGACACAGTTTGTTGTTGGATTATATCGTGAAAAAGGGGTCAGTAGAAACTGTACTCAAAGTAACACACATGTAATAGATCTCCAAAGAGGAACTTTTCCATCAGAACACTCACTTAGAAACAGGTTTGTTTGTTTTTATGACCTTTGAGTCTTATGCCAGTCCAAGATCACTCCCAGAATCTCAGATGTAGTTACTATAAACAGGTCACCCTTGTGTAAATAAGCCAAGACGTAAGTGCACATAGGGGGCTGTTCTTTAGTAGTTTCTCTGCTGGTGCAATTATTTTGAGGGTGCAAGTAGGTACACAGAGGCAACTAGTAATTAAAATTCAAGTTGTTCCAAACTTGAGTGACTTTATTTCGTCCACAAAAGGACAAAGAATGTTCACGCTGTTCTTTCCTATACAATGAAAGAATACATGCAGGAATAGTAGTCTGTAAGTGTTTGTATAAAACTTTTCTACCTTATCAGCATGTGTGCAGTAGCCAATAAAGCCTCATTGTCCTGACGGTTCACCTTATCAACACTGGTGGTTGGCAGTTTAAATATGATTACATGCAAAATAAATAGGATCGACTCATATACTGATGGAATAGTTTCATTTACATAATTATTCACTAAACACACACAGACAGACCCACATACCCACATTTACAGGTATTTTTTTGCAATGCAACTCTTTACATTATACTCTTTACACTCCTTTTTAAAACATGCAAAAAATGTGTGTGACCAAAAAGGAATTAGGTTTTAAAAGTTTTTAAATTTTATATACTTTATTGTTATTTGGACTTAATTTTTTATTTAAAGGCTTTTGAGGGTTTTATTGATAATAAAGGGAGAAGTGGAGAAGAAGAGGGAGAAGTAAAATTATATATAAACTCACAATTCTGACTTTTTTCTCAGAATTGTTTGATATAAACTTACGATTGTGAGAAATAAAATCAGAATTGCAAGATATAAACTCACAATTCTGACTTTTTTTCTCACATTTGCGAGTTTATATCTTGCAATTCTTACTTTTTAAAAAAAAAATTCTGACTTTTTTTATAAATATAATATATAATATAATATAAATCTGCAAATGCAAGATATAAAGTTAGAATTGTGATATTAACCCGCAATTTTGAGTTTATATCTTGCAATTCAGACTTTTTTAATGCAATTTCTGACTTTTTTCCTCAGAATTGTGTTATATAAATTTGCAATTGCAAGTTATAAAGTCAGAGTTGAAAGATATAAATTTACAATTCTTACTTTTTTTCTCAGAATTGCATGATATAAACTCGTAATAACGAGTTATAAACTCAGAATTATGACTTTTTTTTTCCCTCCGAATTGTGATATAAACTCAATTGCGAGAATAAAGTCAGAATGGCAAGATAAAAACACACAGTTCTGACTTTTTTCTCATATTTGTGAGGTTATATCTCGCAATTCTTAGTTTTTTTGAAACAATTCAGACTTTTTTTCTCAGAATTGTGATATATGAATTTGCAAATGCGAGATATAAAGTTAGAATTGTGATATTAACTCACAGTTCTACCATTTATCTCAGAATACTGTGATATAAAGAAATAAAGTCAGAATAGTGAGATTAAAATGTGCAATGCTGACTTTTTCCCTGCAATTTTGAGTTTATATCTTGCAATTCTGACTTTTTTCATGCAATTTCTTGCTTTTTTCTCAGAATTGCATGATATAAACACGTAATTGTGAGTTATAAAGTCAGAATTGTGATAAATAAACTCACAATTATGACTTTTTTTCTCTCTGAATTGTGATAACTCAATTGTGAGAAATAAAGTCAGAATAGCAATTCTGACTTTTTTCACAATTGCGAGTTTTATCTCTCAATTCTTACTTTTTTTCTAGCAATTGCAAGTTCGTATCTTGTAATTCTTAATTCTGACTTTTTTCTTAATTGTATCTTGCAATTCTGACTTTTTTCATGCATTTATGACTTTTTTTTCAGAATTGTGATACATAAACTTGCAATTGTGAGTTGTAAAGTCCAGTTTTGAGGGGAAAAAAGACTGATATGTTCTCAGAAATGCAAGTTGATATCTCACAATTCTGACATAATAACTCAGAATTGCAAGTTTATTTTGCAAAATTGTGAGTTTATGTCTCACAATTGCTATTTCACCCAATTCTGACTTAATTTCTTAGAATTGCAAGTTTATATCTCACAAAATTAGAGAAAAAGTCAGAACTGTGAGTTTGTATCACGCAAATGCGAGAAAAAGAAAAAAAATACCTTTAAAAAATTTTTTTATTCAGTGGCAGAAACAGGCTTTCATAATATTAGCTCATGTTTTTAAACCTAGAATTTAGATACAATTAGATAGAAAAATGGTCCCTTAATGGAAAAGTTCATTTCTGACCCTGGCGCTTACCGAGTTATGGCTTTGGCTAACAAATTCCCATTCAACCCTTCTCACAGGTGGCGGCTCTGGAGGGTAACCTGGCTGAGACAGGACAGAAGTATACCATTGAGATGGAGCGTCTGCAGGCTACCCTGGCCCAGCTGGAGGAAAACCTGTCGCAGCTGCGCCTGGACATGCAGCGCAACAAGACGGACTACGAGCAGCTCCTGCGCATCAAGCAGAACCTGGAGATGGAGATCGCAACCTACAGGAGACTGCTGGAGGGAGAGGAAACGTGAGTGCAAGAGATTCAATGAAAACTGTCATTATTCACTCACCATAACCATTGGTGTCTGGGATTTTTGCAGCTTAATGATTGTTTTGATACTTACATCAGGTTTATTTCACAGGGTTAAAGAGGCTCCTCCACCCCCCAAGAGTGAGTATTGACTCATACAGAACATGTCACATGCCATATTCAGCAAACACTAGAACAAATATGCACAAACTGATCTTACAAGTTATAGTCAAATAACATTGAAAAAGAATTTGCATAACTCTAATAAATATCGCATGAATTAATTAAAATTTTGGATAAAAACTCCACCACTCATGCAAGTTTGACAATCAAGGTAACAGGGTTGACAGATTTACGGTTTAAATGGATAATACTAGACTTGTGCAACAAGCCATGAAACTACAAAGTGCTTTGTAGAAATAAAAATTCAGTGGTGAAATTTCTACAATTCAACATCACTTATTAGTTGCTTACTATATAAAAAATCAAGGTAACAGGGTTGGCAGCTTTGTGGTTTAAATGAATAATACTAGGCTTGTGCAACAAGCCATGAAACTACAAAGTGCTTTTTAGAAAAAAAAATTCAGTAGTGAAATTTCTACAATTCAACATCACTTATTAGTTGCTTACTATATAAAAAATCAAGGTAACAGGGTTGGTAGCTTTGGTTTAAATGAATAATACTAGGCTTGTGCAACAAGCCATGAAACTACAAAGTGCTTTTTAGAAGAAAAAAAAATTCAGTAGTGAAATTTCTACAATTCAACATCACGTATTAGTTGCTTCCTACAGAAAATCGAGGTAACAGGGTTGACAGCTTTACAGTTAAAATAGATAATACTAGGCTTGTGCAACAAGCCAATAATCTGCGAAGTGCTTTTTAGAAATAAAAATTCAGTGGTGAAATTTCTACAATTCAACATCACTTATTAGTTCCTTACTATAGAAAATCAAGTTAACAGGGTTGACAGCTTTACAGTTTAAATGGATAATACTAGGCTTGTGCAATAAGCCATGAGACTACAAAGTGCTTTTTAGAAAGAAAAATTCAATGGTGAAATTTCTACAATTCAACATGGCTTATTAGTTGATTACTATAGAGAATCAAAATAACAGGGATGACAGCTTTATGGTTTAAAAGGATAATACTAGGCTTGTGCAACAAGCCATGAGACTACAAGGTGCTTTTTAGAAGAAGAAAAAAATCAATGGTGAAATTTCTACAATTCAACATCACTTATTAGTTGCTTACTATAAAAAAAAATCAAGGTAACAGGGTTGGCAGCTTTGTGGTTTAAATGAATAATACTAGGCTTGTGCAACAAGCCATGAAACTACAAAGTGCTTTTTAGAAAAAAAAATCAGTAGTGAAATTTCTACAATTCAACATGGCTTATTAGTTGATTACTATAGAGAATCAAAATAACAGGGATGACAGCTTTATGGTTTAAAAGGATAATACTAGGCTTGTGCAACAAGCCATGAGACTACAAGGTGCTTTTTAGAAGAAGAAAAAAATCAATGGTGAAATTTCTACAATTCAACATCACTTATTAGTTGCTTACTATAGAACATCAAGGTAACAGGGTTGACAGCTTTACAGTTTAAATGGATAATACTAGGCTTGTGCAACAAGCCATGAGACTACAAGGTGCTTTTTAGAAAAAAAGTGGTGAAATTTCTACAATTCAACATCACTTATTAGTTGCTTACTAAAGAACATCAAGGTAACAGGGTTGACAGCTTTACAGTTTAAATGGATAATTCTAGGCTTGTGCAACAAGCCATGAGACTACAAGGTGCTTTTTAGAAAAAAAGTGGTGAAATTTCTACAATTCAACATCACTTATTAGTTGCTTACTATAGAACATCAAGGTAACAGGGTTGACAGCTTTACAGTTTAAATGGATAATACTAGCCTTGTGCAACAAGCCAATAATCTACAAACTGCTTTTTAGAAAAAAAAAACAGTGGTAAAATTTCTACAATTTAACATCACTTATTAGTTGCTTACTATGGAAAATCAAGTTAACAGGGTTGACAGCTTTACAGTTTAAATGGATAATACTAGGCTTGTGCAACAAGCCAGGAAGCTACATAGTGCTTTTTAGAAGAAAAAGAATTCAGTGGTGAAATTTGTCTTTTTAAATGTCATTATTATAAAGAATTTTTGATTTATGGAATAATGTGTCACTTTAAGAGGGGAAAAATTATGATAACAGGGTTGATGGCATAACCTCAGCAATATTTAATAATAAATTGTCAAAAACAATTTCATTTAAAAATGTAATGCATCCTTGCTGAATAAGTGTTGAAAAAAATCTAATCTTAGTAACTCCTAACTTTTAAAGTTGTGTATGTTTTCATGAAAATGTGCATACTTGCTAATAAAGCAAAAAAATTAACTAAAGCGGCAAGAAAGTTAGAAAAAAAGCTTATAATAACAACTAAAAGTTTGCGTCATCTTTTGTTCAAGTCATTTTTTAAACATTTATAATGTGTGAGGGACTAAAATGTCTCCTGCTCTTTACAGTATGATAGAGATTTTGATGCTTAAGTATATTTGAAGCTGGCTTGAACTGTTGGGTAAACATTCATCAGAAATCCGTCTGTGGCATTGGAATGTCCTAGGAGTGCGCTTGCCCTCTCACCTGAGCTCCACACATTAAACAGAGGCAGCTCTCATAACAGAGCCGTCCACAGCTACACAGAGCCTACAGTTTGGTGTCTGTGTGTCTGAAAGGAATCTGACATATCGCCACATCGCTCTCTCTCTGTCTTTTTCTCCACAGAGGAGCCTGACGTTCGTACCCGTAAGATAGTGAAGGTGGTAACGCAAACCATGATCAATGGCAAAGTGGTGGACGAATCCAGCGAAGTTGAACAGATTGAAGAGACAAAGAAGTAAAACAAGAACAAGACTGTCTGTGTGATTCTCTGTATAAAAGCTTCTATTGTCCATTTAGGAGCCACATTACCTTGGGCCCCCACAGGGCCCCTGAGTTTTGTTTCATTCCCAGTCTTTCAAAGAGATCGTCTTTCCTTTCTCAAGCAACAGAAGAGCTGAAATTACTAGGAAAGCCATCAGATTTAGAGCTGAAACTGAAGAAGACACAAGTGCTCCTGTTATTGCTTTTAGGGACTTATCAGACCAAAACTCTTTAATCTTTCTGCATGCAATATTTATTTCTAAATAGTGTAGTGTGAGGAAGAATTTATTTACTTCAGAGTTTGCTTACCTGTTGTTTCTTTCACTTTTTATCTATAATAAAAATATTACATTTACAAACTGCAATTTTTGTGATCATTTTTGACTTTTTATTTAAAGTATACTACACAAATCTTCAGAAGTTACAAAAGATACTTACATGTTCGCCTGAAGACATAATAAGTTAAATTTACCCTGATCTTCAAGTTCAAAAAGTTAGGCTCTTCAGGCATCATATTTCCTTTTGGAGCATCAGTGGGGATTTGAATCTTCTGTAATAGTTGCATGAGTCCCTTAGTTGTCCTCAGTGTGAAAACATGGATCTCAAAATCATACAGTCATTGTTGGAAAGAGTTCAAATGCACAGTATTAAGAATCAAGTGTATGTAAACTTTTGAACAGGTTCATTAAAAAAAAAAAAAAAAAAAAAAAATATATATATATATATATATACATATAATTTTCTCTGGTGAACTTTATGTAAATGTCTTTTATGTGACACATCTTATTCAGGTCAGTACTAAATAAAAAATAACATACAAAACATAAACATCAAGAAAAAAATCAAGAATATTGAGACAAGTACTGATAGGTGATGACACTAGAAAATACCTTTGATGTTCTGTAACAACACCTGCGTGTTTCTAGGTATTTTATTTTGCAAACCAAAGTCACTTTTGAATTACATGATTTGAATGTAAAACATGTAAATCAAGTTGTTGGTTCACAGCAGGACAACAAAGCTTTCCATTTATTAAAGTTTATTCTATTACTGGACTTGACGTCTACTGTTGTACTGTAATGATCTCAGAGACATACAGAAAATAAAATGCCTCTTTATTCTTTCACATGGCACTATTTGAGGATTACGGTTAATAGGATCTGATTGGTGACGCCATCCTGATTGTCCTCAGCTTCACCTAAATAGACTCATTCAGATGATTTGATTTAATGGCTGGTGAACGCAGCAGCACTGCATAGGCTGGTGAGGACTGAAAAGCGGTTTGGCATTTGTGGCCAAATAGAGACTTCAGCAATCTGAACTGATCCCTGCACCAATCTGTCAGTGGAGAACAAGAGGATGTTCACTAAGAATCCCTGAGAAACCTGTCCCAAATTCATTTAGAAGTCTGGACTCACAGGGTGATACGGCTGTATATCAGCATGGCTGTGACCATAGGTAATCACAGCGTGCCGATATACAGCAATATCTCATGACTACAAGTGTGATATTGCGTTTATCAGTGGTGGAAAGAGTACTGAAAATTTATACTCAATTACAAGTACCATTACATTGCTGAAATTATACTCAATTACAAGTAAAAGTACTGGTGTTAAAAAGTACTTAAAGGGATAGTTCACCCAAAAATGAACATTTGATGTTTATCTGCTTACCCCCAGGGCATCCAAGATGTAGGTGACTTTGTTTCTTCAGCAGAACACAAATGAAGATTTTTAACTAAAACCGGTGCAGTCTGCCAGCCAAATAATGGCAGTGGATGGGCACCAGACCTTTAAAAGTAAAAAAAAAAAAACATGCACAGACAAATCCAAATTACACCCTGCAGATCGTGACGATACATTGATGTATCATATCATATCATAACAGTTTACCTTCTGAACCTTTTGTTCAGTTTCAGCAGAAGCTGAAAAGACGATTTGATTAGAAAAACAAAATGCAGCAAAACGCCCCAACGCTTTTGCCGACTTGAGGGGATTAAAATCACTTGCAAATTATGGAGAAACTTTGCTATTAACCTAATCGCGTGAACCGAACCGTCAGAAACCACAGAACAACACTGTTTAGTGCCTAAACATATTAATTAATAAATAATCCATAATCCACGTGTCAGTCAATAGCTTCTTCACTGTACAATGACGGTCAGCTCACATAAAACTGCAGTAGCCACTTGTTTTTCCGTTCAAATAACATACCAGGCTTTTCATTGGTTTGTTAAGATGAGATATTTTTATTGGTTAACGAAATGCCGGTCAGTGGTAGAAATATTAATTCAAATTACAGTACTCTGTAACGAATTATATATTAGTAAATTACTTAGCTTAATTTGTACTCAAGTACAAGTAAAATTACAGACTTAAAATGATACTCATGAAACTACAAATACCCCAAAAATGTAATTAATTACAGTAACGTGAGTAGTTGTAATTCGTTACCTCCAGTTCGACGGCACAAGTGTGTAAATAACATAAGAAACAACAACGGAGTGTCTTTAAAAACCCTCTTTTGTGCAGAACTACTTCCTTCAGTCACAGATTCAAGCCTCCGTTACTAATTCAAAAACATCACTTTAGAACTGGTAACGAAGGAATGTTGAGTTGCTTCATTAAAGCTTATTGTATTACTGAATTATAAGCAGTGTATTATATGTAGTAGAGTATTATGAGAAAGAGATAGACTGAGCGAGTGTGATTACCTGCATCTGATACAGTATTCATTCTTCAGCTCAATCTCATATTCACAATAAAACATTAGTTTGAAAGTCCGCTGAGAAAAGCAATATCTTTGTCATGCTATCCTTTCATCTGTTAAGGGTGATTTCCAATGACTTGTTGGCTGCATCTTGCAAGCTGTTGTTGAAAGTAAAAATAACTTCCTTGTTTACAACTCAGTTTCAGTTTTTTTCAATATTAAAGTCACTAATAAAAATCTAATAGCGGATCTAATAGCGGATTAATGTAACTAAAATCACCATCAAGAACACACACACTTCCCAGTGCTAAATACTATTATTAAATACTAGTATTATTTATACAAAATGTTATTACTGAATAATAATATTTAATAAACAACAACAACAGCCAAAATGAATACCTCATGTTTAACCACTACAGAGACATCAGAGCCAGCTGCAAACTTCAGAAGATCTGGCCGCAAGCGGAGTGATACAAACAACGTAACAGTTGGAGTGCTGTTATCACTAGAATATCACACTCCTCTCAGTCAATCAGATTCAGGGACCAGAAAGAACTGTTGTATGAATGGATGGATCTTTTTCGCCAATAAGCAAACCACCTAGCGACCAACCTAAAAAACACTCAGAGCAAACTAAAAACTACATAGCAATGCACTGGCAACCACCCATAACACCCTATAGCATTGTAATCATAGGTTTTGCATGAATAAACACCATTCAGATGATTTGGGCCAAAATAACACTCCAAAATCCTTGGAAATGGGACCTGGAACGTTAGACAACAGCACAGCTGTGGCAAAGTGTGGGAAAGATGTCTTCAGTGATGTCTGAGATCATGCATTTCACTAACCACTGTCCTAACTCGATGTAATTTGTTGTTCCTCCCAGTGAAAGGAGTCTCTGTGGATACTAATCAGGGTCAAAAATGATCAGTGCAATTATGGCAAAAGGGCTTTCTTGTTTCTTACGAAAAAACGTCCATTCTTTCACAGAAACACGAGTCTTCAACAGGGGATTTGTACTGTAGGAATAAGGTGAAAGCACTTCCCGTGACACACCCTCAACCTAAAACAAACAAACTGACATGCATGATGCCTCAAAAGCTCACTTACACATCTGTCAAACTCCTCCATCCCCAATACCTTTACACAGCCTGTCAGTTTCCTAATGCTGGGATTTTTGTATAGACAGGATGCTGACTCTCTCTTTTTTGTGTTGTCTCTTGAAGCTGTCCAGCTTGGACTGATGTATGGCTATGTTAAAGCTAGCACCTGCGCTCTGAAGTCATACTGTATGCTGGTGTCTGTGTAATTATTGATGAGCGTTGGCTCAAAGTTGAAATCTCGATCTCAGTGCAGTAAAGAGACATGATTCACTGATGTTTTAGTACACAACTGGATGAAAACTTTGAGGGAATAGTGCAAGTGCAAAATTGTTAAGCAGATAAACATACTAAATAGGTATGTAGGCCTAATAATACAGCTGCAAGCAGCAATTACGGGCCCAAGCACATAAATGACATTCATTATAGGGCTAAGTATGTTTTGGTTATAGCACTTCTCATGGTTATTTTACAAAAAGGCTATTAGAGGCAGTGCCTCCTTGAAATATTGGATGAGAAAAAAACATTTTCATTTTGTGAAAACATAGTACAAAACTAAAACAGCACTAGTATTACAAAATATAATATTAAAAGTGTATAAATCACTATTTTTTCTAAAGAAATATTGTCCAACAGTACGTAAAGTTATCTCTCTCACCTCCCCTGAGCCCATTAAGTTTTAATAGACCCCCTAAAGCATGCGGTGAGTTTGGGGGAAAGTTATGTGTTAGAAGGCAAATGCCTTCATTGTGATATGATTGGATATGACTGGTTATGATCAGCTGTGATTGGTTCATGTGATAAATCCCGCCTCTTGTGTTTGTGTGCGTTCAGCATTCGCAAATCAGTCTCAATTGACAATATAATGGCGTTAATGTGAAGACTAATTTGAAAAAACGTAAGTAAACAACTCACACACTTCGATATAACCACTTTGTTATGTCAAAATAAGACTTAAAATGACCTGAAAACTTGATATGTGGGAGTTTTTAGTGAGTAATCAGCTTGAAGAAATTTAAAGTAAATCTCTGCGTCTGTAATGAATATTTACCAAGTTTCGATGACTGATCTGAAAAATTAAAAAAATAGTTCAATGTTAACTATTAAAAAGAATAGCTGAACATATGATCACAAATAAAATATGTGACCCTGGACCATCAAACCAGTCTTATGTAGCACAGGTATAATTGTACCAATTGCCAAAAATACATGGTATAGGTCAAAAGGATCCATCTTTCTTTTATGTCAAAAATGATTAGGATATTAAGTAAAGATCATGTTCCATGAAGATATTTTGTAAATTTCCTACTGTAAATATATGAAAACTTCATTTTTGATTAGTAATATACATTGCTAAGAACTTCATTTGGACAACTTTAAAGACGATTTTCTCAATATTTAAATTTTTTTGCACCCTTAGATTGCAGATTTTTAAATTGTTGTATCTTGGCCAAATATTGTCCTATCCTGTTGTATAAATCCCAGTTTAAAAAAATGATCCTTATGACTGATTTTGTGGTCCAGGGTCACATATATTGTTTAAATTGCTACTGTCTTGAGTTATTATTGGGAAAAATACTCGGCTTTAATAAATAGAGTATTGATACATTGTTAATCTAAAAATATAAAATACAAATGTTTTTCTAACTGTAAGTAAGTGTAAGTAATGTTTATTTAACCAAAAAAAAAATGTGACTGGGACATACATTTACATTTGATAAAAAAAAAAAAAAAACATATTTGTCAGAAAATTTCTAAAGATTTGTTATCAAACACCAAAAAAAATGTTGGTGACTTCTGTGAAAAAAAATCTATTGCCATTGACTGAGTCGCCAGTGAAGTCTGACCTGAACAATAGCATTAATGATGCTAAACACCACTAATTACTCTTTAAGTCAACTTGTGGAGTAAAAAATAATGCGCTTGTATGAACTTCTGCCAAAATGTAACCAGACTCTTTTTTTAATATGATACGCAAGAGTAAGGGAGACATTTAGCTACAGTAGCATGTGAGCAGCTGATTAAAAACTTCATATGAAAGAACACAGCTAAATGACGTACACTAACCAGTGAAGCAAACATAATTAAAATGCGTTAAAAATAAAATCACCCACCGTGACACAAGCATGTTCATGTATCAGTGAGAGACAATAGTTAGCCATACTCTTTAACTCTCCGGCTGCCCTGAAATGAGACACTGAACTTTAAATGGGGAATACCCCATCCATCCATAATGCCCTGTCAAAAAAACATGCAGAATAAGGACTACAACACAAAAACCATGCAAATTATTGTTGCTAAAGAGCTTTTAGTCCTTTAAAAACCACTGGCGTTGTTAGCACTAAGATTAGCACAGGCTTACACTATGATAACAGTCTTACATAAACACAGTCCAGACAGATGTGCAGGATAAACCATTATTTCAATTTTGAAAATTTTAGGTCCACTCTGTAACTTGTCCAAAAGCTAGTGAAGAATCTACATAGACAGCATTTCAAGGCACACAGCAAAGGTTTGGGAATGACGACCATAATGAATGCAGTGAGTGCTTTAAATGTTAAGTCACTCCCAAATTATATAGCGATAACCACAACAATGTTAAGGTGTCTCATTGTAAACAAGATTCACATTAATGTCTACCATTTAATTCTAATTAAACAGTTTTGTTGAAAGAAATATTAGTGGCTGCAGTCCAAATCCGAATATACATACTTCCCTATGTAGGAGGAAAAAACATGTGTAAAAAGAGTATTGTGTCTACATTTACAGTATTCATAAAACAGTCCGTCAAAGACTAACTACTTCTGATTCTTAAGTGGTATTCAATTCTATCCCATGAGGCGAGTTACGCAATCAGGTACATCTGTTGTAGACACAGTCTTAGCGTGTGTTCACACTTGTAAATCAGTTAGATTGATTCATCTAGTCCAGACCAAAATGGAAAATGAAACATTTGGTCCTGGTCCACTGGTAGCGTTCACACTGGCATTTTGGACAGCGAACCTAAAGATACCGAACCTAAAGGCATAGTAGTGCGTTTCCCAAAAGCAACTATGTACGTAAGTTCCATCATTACAAATTGAGTTAATTGGAACTAACAACCATAGTTAGCTAGCGATGCTTTTAGGAAATGCACCCCTTATTGGTCGGGTTGGAACTCACCGAACACTCAAACAAAAAGGAAAACGAGTGTTCGACTTAAAGCAGTGCTCTTTCAGAGATCGTTCAACTACACCTAATGCCGTATGCTGGACTAAGCATGCTCATTGTTGCATTAATATTAATGATTTTTACCACCTGCAAACTCACAAGGAGCTCATAAAAGGCACTTTACCTCCTCATTGCTCCATGTTTGCCCTCTGCTCATTTTGTTTTGGATGCACCACTTGTTCCCTTAGTGAAATCATGCTGAATAGCGTCACATTTTGTCATTACTTCCTGTTTTTGGTTTGTTTAGAAGTATTTGGTCCGCGTTGTGTTCATAGTTCAATCGGGCCCCACCAGAGTTTGTGTGAAAGCGGGCTGAGACCCATCTTTTTAGCGGTCGCGGTTTGCTTGTTTGGTGCGCACCAGGGTTCAGATAGCAGCGTTCACATGAACCACATTAATAGAGCAATTGCACCAGAGTTTGTTTTAATCGAACCAAACATGACAAGTGTGAACACACCCTTAGTGATGTAAGCTGACTAGTTTTTTGTCATTCTATAAGCTCTATGCAAATTAAATTAATATAAAATGTATATAAATTTGATTAAAGTAAATTCTATTATAGAATGAGGATTGTTGTAATAAACAGTTGTAATACAAATGAACTATTTTACTCAGTATTTGTGTGCATTGCTACTGAAATTCACTAGATTTGGGTGAAAAAAACTCACTAGATTTAGAAGAACCATAGTTCACTGTTCAGTCATAAATTAGCATTTTCTAGCTACAGGTTCTCTCTAAAAGTTGTTATGGGTTTTTAAAAGAGTAGTTCACTTTCAGAACAAAAATTTACAGATAATGTATTCACCCCCTTGTCATCCAAGATGTTCATGTCTTTCTGCCTTCAGTCGTAAAGAATGTTTTTTGAGGAAAACATTTCAGGATTTCTCTCCATATAATGGACTTCTATGGTGCCCTCAAGTTTGAACTTCCAAAATGCAGTTTAAATGCAGCTTCAAAGGGCATTAAATGATCCCAGTTGAGGAAGAAGGGTCTTAGTGAGACGATTGGTTATTTTCTAAAAACATTTACAATTTATATGCTTTTTAATCTCTACACAGAGTACACACAGAGCTAGACAAGATGAGCATTTGAGGTTAAAAAGTATATAAATTGTATTTCTTTTTTAGAAAATAAGCCATCGTTTTGCTAGATAAGACCCATCTTTCCTCGGCTGTGATCGTTTAGAGCCCTTTGCAGCTGCATTTTGGAAGTTCAGACTCGGGGGCACCATAGAAGTCCATTATATGGAAAGAAATCCTGAAATGTTTTACTCAAAAAACATAATTTCTTACGACTGAAGAAAGAAAGACATGAACATCTTGGATGACAAGGGGGTGAGTACATTATCTGTAAATTTTTGTTCTGAAAGTGAACTACTCTTTTAAACATGTAGAAATTTAGCATCACCAACAGATCCCCTGTAGTAAATGGGTGCCGTCAGAATGAGAGTCTAAACAGCTGATAAAAACATCACAGTAATCCACAAGTAATCCACACCACTCCAGTCCATCAGTTAATGTCTTGTGAAGCGAACATCTAGAAACAAATCCATCATTAAGATGTTTTAACTTTAAACCATCACTTCTGGCCAAAATCCATTAATTAATTCTATTATAAAATGAGGATGGAACACTTGTTAGTTACAAAAATGGACTATATGTGTTGCTTCTAAAACTCAATATTCGGAAGAACCATAGTTTACCATTTAGTCATATTAGCATTTTCAAGCTACACTCCTAAAAATAAAAGGTGCTTTAAAAGGTTGAACCATTTTTGGTTTCACAAAGAACCATTCAGTCAAAGGTTCTTTAAAGAACCATTTCTTTTTTACCTTTTTATAATCTGAAGAACCTTCTTTCACCACAAAGAACCTTTCGTGAAACAGAAAGGTTCTTCAGATGTTTAAGGTTCTTTATGGAACCATTTAGGCAAAAAGCTTCTTCTATGACAATGACATCGTGAAGCACCTTCATTTTTAAGAGTGTACAGGCACTCTCTGAAATTTCTTATGGCTTTTTAAGTATAATGGTTTTGGATGTTGAGTGAAATGAAATCTGTGGTTTGCTTGAGTCTGTTTAGCAACCACAGGAGCTTAGCAGCATTATTTGAAGAGGTTTGCATTTTGTCATCATTATCCCACACTGAAAAAAATGATTGATTGAATTTATTAATTTTTTTTAAGATAAGTGGTTGCAAACAATTTATTTTAGCTGCATTTATGTAAAAATAATGGTAAGTTGGTCAACTAAATTTGTTTATTTAAATGTAGCTAAAATAAATTGATTGCAACCACTTACCTTAAAAACAATAGTAAATTCAATGAATCATTTTTTCAGTGCATCATCCTTACATCCCCTCATCTTCATTTGTCATCACATGCCTTACTCATATACCTCAAACATACTTTTTAAAACAGATGTGGTTTATTAATAACATAGAAGCAGATAAATAATGACAACAACCACCCACTTGATTAATGTGATTCATATAACATATTGCTACCAACTGTTAAAAAAAAAAAGTCTGTTCCATGTTTCTAGAACCTTAAACATTCATGAAATCTTTCCATTCCACAAAAGTTTCTATATAGTGGATGACCCTGTTACACATCTCACATGCATTTAACAACAATAAATTATCCATAATATCAAGCAAATAACCCCTAAACCAAACCCTTTGGAAGGGGGTTTTATTTTTAAGACACAGCTCTGATCGCGTACTAGTCATATGTCATGTTGCTCCTGAATATTTGATGCATTTCCACCTGAAAAACCTGTCTTAAGAGGCTTAACAGAGATCAAGAAAACCAGGTTCACTCCCATAAACACACAAAGGACCACTAATAATAGTCTCCAGATCTGACAACTCTTTGCAGTTCAGAGAGGAAGCTGTCTCATCAATCCATCAGATACTGTACATGCGAGGGATTAGTTTTGTTCTAATGATTTACCTGTGCCACTGCACATCCTTCAAGCATCAAAGCAACAAATGCAAACTTGTGTTCTGCGTCCAATCAGGTTGTGGGCAACATTCGCTTCCTCACAGCATCTGTTTTCAAACGAAGTGCACATTTGTCATTAGCATTCCTGTGACATTCTATCCACAAACTGATTTGAGGAGCTCTGTAATTATCTCTTGTCCTGCTCTGAATGCCTCTGCTTGACTAATGACACATTGTCATAGAAATTGTATTTTAGGTGAAGAATAGGGTTTTGAAAGTGACTGTGGTCAAGAGAGAAACGTCTTTTACTCAGCTATTAAATTACAAATCCTACGCTGAAATGTAGTTTTCTGTGAGGCTTTTGTATCTGAAAGTCCAGATTAATTGTGAATGTTTGGTGCAACTACTGTTCTTGAAATAATTCTTAAACAAGTAAAAAAAAAAAAAAAGACTTCCACTTTTATAAAATGTGGAAAAAATCTTAATATATAATGGGTGAGAAAGTTTCCACAGACGAGATAACTTTTTCACTGGAGAAAGCATGGATTATGGACTTTTAGTTTTATTTTAGTCAGAAGCAAAAGTTTATGATGGATTTGTTTCTTACAAACATGCAGCTTTTCATTTCACAAGATTACTTATGGATTATTGTAATGTTTTTATCTGCTATTTGGACTCTCGTTCTGACGGCACCCATTCACTGCAAAGGATCCATTGGTGAGCAAGTGATGTAAATGCTACATTTCTCCAAATCTGTTTTGATGAACAAACAAATTCATCTACATCTTGGATGATCTACATCTTGGAGAAACAAAAGTTTGATCTTAAAAACATCTTAATGATAGATTTTTTTTCCTTATAAACATGCAGCTTTTCTTTTTACAAGATGTTAATTGATGAACTGGAGGGGTGTGGATTACTTGTGGATTATTGTGATGTATTTATCAGCTGTTTGGACTCTTATTCTGACAGCACCCATTCACTTAAGAGGATCCGTTGGTGAGTATTTCTCCAAATCTGTTTTGATGAGCAAACAAACTCATCTACATCTTGGATGATCTACATTTTGGAGAAGCAAAAGTTTGCAGTTAAAAACATCTTAATGATAGATATGTTTCTTACAATGATGCAGCTTTTCATTTTTACAAGATGTTAATTGGTGGACTGGAGTGGTGTGGATTACTTATGGATTATTCAATGTTTTATCAGCTATTTGGACTCTCATTCTGACTGCACCCATTCACTTCAGAGGATCTGTTGGTGAGCAAGTGATGTAATGCTAAATTTCTCAAAATCTGTTCTGATAAACAAACAAACTCATCTACATCTTGAATGATCTACATCTTGGAGAAGCAAAAGTTTGAAGTTCAAAACATCTTAATGATTAATTGCTTCTTACAAACATGCAGCTTTTCATTTTTACAAGATGTTAATTGATGGATTGGAGTGGTGTGGATTACCTGTGGATTATTGTGATGATTTTATCAGCTGTTTGGACTTACTCTGACGGCACCCATTCACTTAAGAGGATCCGTTGGTGAGCATTTCTCCAATTCTGTTTTGATGAGCAAACAAACTCATCTACATCTTGGAGAAGCAAAAGTTTGAAGTTAAAAACATTTTAATGATAGGTTTGTTTCTTACAAACATGCAGCTTTTCATTTTTACAAGATGTTAATTGGTGGACTGGATTGGTGTGGATTACTTGTGGATTATTGTGTAGTTTTCATCAGTTATTTGGACTCTCATTCTGATGGCACCCATTCACTGTAGAGGATCCATTGGAGAGCAAGTGATGTGAATGCTACATTTCTCCAAATCTGTTCTAATGAACAAACAAACTCATCTACATCTTGGATGATCTATACATCTTGGAGAAGCAAAAGTTTGAAGTTAAAAACATCTTAATGATAGAGATGTTTCCTACAAACATGCAGCTTTTCATTTTACAAGATGTTAACTGAACTAGTCCTTTAATGGATCGTTTTCGAAAACAGGTGACTGGATTTCCCATTGCCAGATATTTTTTCAGTCAGGGAAGCAGAAACTACATCAAAAGACCAGACGCTGGCTAGAAAACATCGTCCAAACAAACACTTTGCAGGAGTTGCAGAGTTCAGCAGCTTAGTAACAATGTAAGGTGCTCCAGTGAACCATAACAACAGATCGGCAGAGAGATGAAAGAACCCATTAATATCCAAAAAGGAAGATCTGAAAGTCACAGTGTGCAAAGAGCGCCCCCTTGTGCTTCAATAAAACTTTTCTTAAATTATACTGCACATGCAAGGTTTGTAAGAGCTATCCATTTAAATAATCATTTTTATTTAAAATGCTAATTAAAATATTTAATCAATTTTATTTTCTATTTTATTTCCTCAAATTAGTCTTGAAAAATTAAAAAATTAAATAGCTCATTAAAATAGTTAGCCTTAACTGTACCTTTAGGTTAGGATCAACATTTCCAAAGCCTCTTTTCAAACACTATCCACCTTTTTCTTCCCATAAGAACGGGCACGGCCATTTCTAAATTTTGTGTCAATGTTCCGGTCTCAACCTCGTCCAGCTATTTTTAGGTGTACAAAACACCGTTTTGCTGCTTGATATTGCAAATTGGTGTGTTATACCATGTTATTTTAATGTGTTAATAATTATGAACACACTGGATTGTAGTGCAAACAGTTTTACCATTTACTGCACGTTGGTATTCTTCTTGTTATTTCTCTATAGCGTCGAAGGTCTCACCCATAGGCTTACAGTACTTCCTCGTTGAAGAAAAAGGTGGATACTAGTGTTTCCTTTTTTGAGATTCAGGCCCTGCTTTGTACTTTTTGGTGAAACCTTTCATTATTGTAAATCTGTGGGAAATTTAAAGAGCACGACACCGAAAGATGTATGATTTAGCAGTAAAATCCTGTAGAATAAATCCCGTTTATGTGTACTGTAGGACTGCAGTGTCTGTCAAAGGCCAGATGGTGTCTCCAACGTCCTTATCAATAATATCTCTCTCACTTGGAATTTTCTGTAATACAAATGAAAAGTGAGTGAATGGGGGTAAATGTGTTAACATGATGACAGTCTATCTATTTTTCTACTTTTCTTTTTCACAAAAAGACCTTTATGAATATCCTGAACTAAAATATCAACGTAAAAAACAGGGCTGGGAGACACCCTGCTAGGCCATACACATTGAAAGACCATATGTGACCCTTGACCACAAAACCAGTCTTAAGGTCAATTTTTTGACATTGAGATTTATATACAATATCAACTGAAAGCTGACTAAATACGCTTTCCATTGATATATGGTTTGTTAGGATAGGACCATATTTTGTTGAGATTTGAAAATCTGGAATCTTGAGGGTGAAAAAAAAAAATCAAAATATTGAGAAAATAGCTTTTAAAGTTGTCCAAATGAAGTTTATAGCAATGCATATTACTAATCAAAATAACTTCATGGAACATGATAGTTACTTAATATCCTAATGATTTTTGGCATTCAAATTTTATGACCCACACAATGTATTTTTGGCTATTGCTACAAACATACCCGTGCTACTTATGACTGGTTTTGTGGTCCAGGGTCACATATTACTTCAGTCTGGATTTTATAAAAAAAATTTGCACATACATCATTTTGAACATAAAACATGCAATTGCACCTGCTACTGTATCTACTTCTCCATGAAAGAAATCAGTGAAGCCGAAACAGAAAGTGTGATCTTGAGTTCACACACATTATAATTTTAAACAGTTCACTCCCTCAAAAAGCTCCAGTAAAGGACTAAGCATTGTGCCATTTGGTCAAAGGATTCTTTCACTAGCATAAGTCTATAGCCTACAGTAGATTCCCATGAGGATTCTCTTTGTATAGCCTATTTCATCGAGGCAAATTAACTTTTTATGGACCATTTCAAGATGTTCAAGTTTACTAATCGATCCTCTACTCATTATATTTCCTATTTTCGTCCAGGCACATGAACAAACAGATCCACATGATCCCCTATCGTTCAACTAAAGCATCTCTGTCTCTTTAAAATACATGCAGCCTACGCCTCGAAAAGCGGCTTGTTCCGGCTTTGCCCCTTTACATCTTTATCCTTGCCCCCTACATGAAAATAGTACCCTGCATAATAATCAGCAACAACATTCTCTGCGATATTCTACTGTAAACAGCACAGTTTCAGGATCCAACCGAGTCATCTGAAGTTAAAACAAGCGCATCCACAGCTCAATTCTGGATGCGAGCATCCGCGGCGGAGTGATATCGAGTCTGAATCTCACTGCTGGACGGATCTTTCAAGTTGCGAAACCTACTATGGCGAAGGCTTGGCTGATAAATATTAATTAAGCAATAAGAAGGTTGCTTGGTAACTTTAGAGAGCAAAGCTTGGAGTCGTAAGGAATGAATAAGGAGTATAGTTTTGAAAGACTGTGGTTATTACTTTTGATGAGGCAAAATGAGAAAAAAGCTATTTTTATTACATCCGCCCCCCTCAGCTAGGGCTAGTCTGTTGCCATGATGAAATAATTCCAAATATTAACAGAATTCTTGCTTTAAATGACTTTCCATATTTTTAGAGGCAGTATAATTGGTTCTAAATGTGTATTAGCATAGTTATTAAACAAAGAAACAAACCCACAGCATTAATTAATTAATTAATTTATAAATAATACTGATTTTAAAGAAAAACAACAACCACAAGCTGTCATATGACTGATTCATTTCTCTTCCGAATGCAATAACTTACTAATAATTGATTAAGAAAAACATTTACAAAAGGTAGCCTACAAACCGTGTTGCCAAGTCTGTGGTTTTCCAGCGGAATTGAGCTATTTTAATATTGTTGCCACAGGTTGTTTTTCATGTCCGTGGGTTAAAGCGACCCCAATAACGTTATACTTAGCCCTTGGAATGCTAATTTTACCATGGGAATCCTGCCAAAAAAAATTGTATTTTACCCCCGAAACGGGGGCCACCCTCGAAACACGATTGGGCTACTTTTGGGCTGTTTTCAGTAGCAATTGGGCAGGTTTTGTTGTGAAAACCTGGCAACCCTGCCTACAAAACTGTCACTAGGTAGCCAACTATCCACCTTTTTCCTCCCGTAAGAGTGGGCGCGGCTATTTGTAAATTTTATGTGTCTGGCTTCCGGTCTCATCCACATCCAGCTATTTTTAGCTGTACAAAACAGCTCGTTTTGCTGCTTGATATTGCAAATTGGTGTGTCTTACCATATTATTTTAATTATGAACAAACTGGTTTGTACTGCAAACAGTCTCACAAAAGGCTTCCGCATTAAAAGAATAAAGTTATTTAAAGTAGTAATATTTACCTCTAAGCTAATAATAGATACAATCTAAGGGTAAATAAGGTACAACGATGTATCTTTTAGCTTTTCTACCTTAGAAATCCGCTTGAGTGACAGGTTTGTGCCTTTTTTGTACAGGTGAATGCTTGGCTCATGAATATTGATTAGCTAACGCAGACGTCATGTTGTCGTCATCCAATGGCAGAGGTTTGGCTTTTTAATATGTAAATATACGTCTTGGTCATAGTAGTTTTCGTATAGTCGCTGACGGTCATGGGAGTGTACCTGCTCATGCTGAACATGTCGCGCTGTCAGGGAATGCGCTCCCAAATCTCTGGAAATTACATATACGCTTTTATGTGATATCCGGACGGAATAAAAGGACGCCAAAAAATCGGGGGAAACAAGTTCGGCTCGGCTGTGAATAATTGAATGCGATGAAGAATTTGCTCTTGATGGCGAAGTGCACATAAACTATGGACGGATATGATGATACTCTGTATCGCCTACGGTAAGTGCAAGACGCGCGACTTTGACAGTATTGGGAAGTATTATTGAGGATAGATGCTGGTGTGGCGCGCACTGCTCAAAGATGTGCGCGAAATCATTATGCAACATCATTCTTATATTAAGTAAGATTATTTTTTCAGACTTTGTGCGTGAAAACAAATAGACAGTGATGCATGAGCAACAGCATGTCGCGTTGCTTTAAGTTTTTTGTACAGCTAATTATTTGCGCAAGAATGCTTATTGCGTTTGGCGTATTCATTGTGTGCTTTGAATATTATATCAGCATTATAATTTAATGCCGTTATTTCAATGTCTAATGAAGTTAATTGTCATGAATAATAATCAGTGAATAGTCAATTTCATGATTATTTTGAGAACGAATGATCCACGTTGTATAAAGTTTATCCGCACTAGAATAAGTTTATAAGTGCGCAGCTGTCAGTGAAGTTGCACAACACCATCAAACACAATTCGCGCTCAAAGACTTCCGCGTCTTAAGAACAATTGATTCTGGCACGTTTCATTCATTATATCCACCCAAGGCATTATAGTGTTCATTTTCCATGTATACTAATAATGATGGTCATATTTCTTTACATCTGAAAGACACATTATACTAAAACGCAATACTTACATAAAGAGGCAATAAATTTAAGTAGTTTCGGTTTCAGTATACAGTGTGAAGAGTGCAGATGCATTGTGGTTACCTTGATGGTGGCGTCTACCTTGAGGGGGATTCTACCTGATTCCATTCTGTAATCGCTGTAGTCTCAAACTCAAGTCTGGCATATTAAATTGTAATCGTTTTTTGACTTGAATCAGTGTAGTCGTTACCACATTTTTACGTTACTTGACACAATATATGTACAGTATAGTCATTAACAGGCGTAACAACATGGCAAGCAGCAGCCAGTATGAAATATTAATAAAATAGTCTTTCTTAAGGAGGCCGGAGGTAATGCAGCTAACATTCTGGCAAGATTCTCTCAAAGTAATGAACAAACGTTCTTCCAGGAAAGTTAACATATTTGAAACGTTTCAGTTTCAACGTTGGACGACATTTTTAAAACCTTACTATTTGTTTCAGAACGTTTAGAGAACATTTAAAAGGAATGTTCCTACAATGACATCCAGAGAACGTTCATAAACGACGTTTTCATAACTTAATGAGAACGTTAGTATTCGTTCTTAGAACATAGATGATGTTCTTGCTGATGTTTAGACCATAGCATGACTACAAGTGATTTCTACAATAACAACAGTGGTTGAGAAGTCAACTGAAGATGAGAAATTGACCCATCACTTTGGTGACCATCTTTTTATGTTCTGTATACAGATTTGCCATTGAAAATTAAATGTAAGGAGTGCAGATTTGCTATCTATTCAAACTTGTGTCTGTTGGTGGGGCAAAATGGTTTACGTGTGTAGAAGTAATAAGAAGACAGAGAAGGTGTATGGGATGACAAGGACAGGATGTTCCGACTTTGGGGTCACAGTGACCTAAAGATATTCTCAAGTGCACATTTGCACGCCTTACCCCTCAGCATTCCTAGGGTTCAGGTTCTGGGCCTGTCAATATATTGGAGCAAGTGCTTTCCATGAAACACAAGGGACTATCCATCAAGGGACTAGTAGTAGGCCTACAACGTGGAGCCAGGTGCAAACTGTGTTGCTGAAAGTGATCATTTTTTATGTTTTGTCCCAGCTGATGTTGGTCGGGATATGAGAGGGTTGAAATAACTGTAAATATTTATGCCGTTGTATACTCACATTTGACCCTGGACCACAAAACCAGTCATAAGGGTCAGAATTATACATCAAATTAAAGCTGAATAAATAAACTTTCCATTGATGCATGCTTTGTTAGGCTAGGAATACAACTTTGTTTGGCCAGCTGTTTGAAAATCTGCAATCTGAGGGTGCAAAAAATCGAAATACTGAGAACATTGCCTTTAAAGGTGTCAGAATGAAGTTCTTAGCAATGGATATTACTAATCAAAAATTAAGTTTTGATATTTCTACGGTATGAAATTTATGGAACGTGATCTTTAATAATATCCTAATGATTTTGTGGCATAAAATAAAAAACGATAAATGTAGTCCATACAATGTATTTTTTGTTTATTGCTACAAATGTACCCATGCTACTTATGACTGGTTTTGTGGTCCAGGGTCACATGTATACACTTCAATGAAATATTTAGAAGTCCAGGAGTGTGTATAGTCTTCCCCTGAATTTTGTAATGTAATGATTTACTGTGAAATAGTAAATAACTTTCATAATAATGCTAATAGTTGCAAACATTTTCCTGTTTAACCTTAGAGTTTCTATTTTCTGCAGTGCCCTAGTCACATGGTCACAAGACAGTGAAGTGATTTCCTGTTTATGAGCTTGAAGTGATCTTTTGTATTTTTTTGTGTTGCACCACGTTCCACACACGACGTGCTCAGTTCAAACAAGCCCAATTGAGCCTGTATTACTTCCAAGCGTCACTGCTGCGATATGCATGACTTTTAAAAACGCCATGTTTGTATTAATACATTCGTAAATAAATATAAATGTAACATCTAAAAGACACACAGACGCCCGCACTAGTTAATGTATGTAAAGTGTATTGATGATGTTCACTCGCGTGATGGAGTGGGCGTGTAAATAACAGTATTCCCTCTCGCATCGTGATGCTCCTCGTGACCATTACTCACACCCTGAAACCCACCACCGCAACTATCTTCAAACCCCACGAACACGTTTTGTCGCACGCGTGAACCCCGCGACATTAAATTCAGCAGCAGCGTGGAAATATGACTCGCGAGAGCGGAATCGAGCTACGCTGTGGATGTTTCACTTACATGGTGCGTAGTTGCATAAATGTTTAATATATGCGCAATAACTTGCTATCTAGCCTACTTCAAGTGTTACTTTATGCATTGCATTTCTTTTATTAACGTTGCATTTAATATGCTGAATTGTTTATAATAGGGTAGTATTTAAAACTAACGCCGTTGATATTGCATATTGCTTTGTGTTTTTTCTTACGTTGAGAATAAACTTACACCTTTTAGTTTGAATATTATACATGATGGCTTTCTTTTACTTAACAGTTAAGATGTACTGGCATTCATTTTCATGCCTTTACAAGAAATTTGGCTCGTGTTTTTGTTGTACTTTTAAGAGTTTGATGAATATAAATTACTGAAAGAGAGTAGTGCCCACATGGCCAAAGGCATGAGTTCCTCCCTGACAAATGATTGATTCCCAACAGCAGTAGGGGCCCTTGCATAACTTAGCATGACATGGTGGTTCTGTCAGGGGTATGAAGTGTCACCGAAGCTTTTCCTGGAGGAACAGACATCAGTCGAGGGGGTTCGGTCAGCAGGTGCTAAAACAGCAGTTGCGTGGCAGCTGAAGCTCTGTGTGGTGTCCAAGTAGGGGAATGAATGATTTCTTTTACCGCTGTAATTTTACACCTTCCAACAAGAGTCATCCATGAGGCGCTGGCGAAGATAAAGCCATTTTTCAGCTGTTCCTCTCCCTGGCTTTTTCACTGGGGTTTGTGAAGTGTGTTTAATGTGGGGTTTCAATCCACACAGTGCTGATGGCTGTTTGTAAATCACGCTTATCTGCTCCACCTTCTGTCCCTCAGGAAGTCCCTGAAGAGCACAAATTCGGAACAAATAAAGGGATCTCGAGAAAGCTTGAGGGAGGGGTTGAGTGAATGGAGAGGTGAAGAACATGAATGAGTCTGAGTGCAAGACAATTTATTCCTAGAGCTGAGAGCTGATGGCAACAAGAAATGACATCAGAGAGCAAGGAAGTGAGAGAGAGAATGAGTATCTTGAAAGAAAATATGAGCGCCATGATGTCTGGATGTTGCTGGGTGGTTGCTAAGGGATTCTGGGTGTTTGCTAGGATGTTCTGAGGGGCTTCTTACTGGCACAAGTAAATAAAAAATTAAAACGTGTGTTACACGCAAAAACAGCGCCACCTACTCTTGTAAGTCAAATTGATTCTTTTAATGAATCAAACAACTGGCGCAATTAAAAAAATGAATAGGTTCTTTTGATGAATTAAGCAACTGACCAAGTAAAAAAAAAAACACATATTGCACGCAAAAATGAACAGCACCACCTATGTAGTCCAAATCATGAAGAAATGCCTCTTAGTCAAATAGATTGGTTCTTTTAATGAATCAAGCAACTGGCATAAGTAAAAATAAAATGAATTGGTTCTCTTAATGGATCAAACAGCTGTCACAAATAAAAAAAAAAAAACATGCAACTGTGCCACATATGTAGTACAATTCACAAATAAATAACTGTTGCTAGTCAAATGAACAGATTCTTTTAATTAATCGAGTAACGGGCCCAAGTAAAAAATAAAATGAATTGGTTCTTCTTGAAGAATCGTAGTCCATGATTACAAACGTAATGATTAGAATGTAGTCCAAATTACAAACAATGACTATTATAAGTAAAAAATAATTGGTTCTTTCAATTAATTGTGCAACTGGTGCAAGTAAAAAAAAAAAAGAATTTGTTCTCTCAATAAAATCGAGCAACTGGCACAAGTAAAAAAAAAGAATAAAAACATACGCAAAAACAAACAGCACCACCTATATACAGTAGATCAATTCACTAAGAAATTAGTCTTAGTCAAATTTAAAAAAAAAATGAATTAAGCAACTAGCACAAGTAAAAATAAAAAAAAAACATATTCAACGCAAAAACAAACAGCGCTACCTATGTAAGTCCAGTTTACTCTTGTTAGTGAAATTAATTGATTCTTTTAATAAATCGAATAACTGACACAAGAAAAAAAGCACATATTGCATGCAAAAACAAACAGCGCTACCTATGTAGTCCAATTCGCAAAGAAATGACTCTTGTAATTGGCTCTAGTAATAAATCGAGCAACACGAAAAACACGTATTACATGCAAAAACAAACAGTGCCATCTATGTAGTCTGGTTCATGAACAAATGACTCTTATAAGTCAAATTAATTGGTTTTTTTAAAGGGGTTCTATTATGCTCTTTTACAAAGTCTTTATTTTGTTTTGGGGGTGCACTAGAACATGCTCTCATGCTTGGTGGTTCGAAAAACACATTATTTTTCACATAATTTACATTATTACAATAGCTTTCTCCCCAGCCTGGCACAAATGGCTCGATTAGCTCCGGGTTTGATGAAGGCCCGTCTTCCGAAAAATGAAATGTGTTGTGATTGGTTAGCAGTCCCACTGCGTTGCGATTGGTGAACAGCTTAGACAGCGTTTCAGTCCTGCCACGCCCCTTCCCAAAGCAGCAAGTTCTGTGTACAACTGTTAGCACAAGTTAGATTAAAGTGATTCTTACGTTTTAAATATGGATGTTTTTCTTACAAAAACACATCGGTTCGCTACAGGAGGCTTTTATTGACCCCCCCGGAGCCATGTGAGGCACTTTTTATTATGGATCCGTTCTATACTGTTCTAAAGCTTGAAAGTGCCAGGATAATTTTTAATATAACTTCCATTGCATTCATCTGAAAGAAGGAAGTCATATACCTAGGATGCATGGAGGGTGAGTAAAAAATATTCCGATACATGATATTATCATTATTGTGCAAATTTATTTCAATATTTACATGCCTGAAACCAGCTCCAGCATAACTGACTAAAATTCAAAAAGTGAAAAAGCATAATAGGAACCCCTTTAATGAATCATGCAACTGGCACAAGTAAAAAAAAAAAATAATTGGTTGTCTTAATAAATTGAGCAACTGCCACAAGATAAAAAAAAAAACATTGCATGCAAAAACAAACAAGACCATCTATGTAGTCTGAATCATGAAGAAATGACTCTTATTAGTCAAATGATTTGGTTGTTTTAATGAATCAAGCAACTGGCACAAGTAAAAAACACATATTACACGTAAAAACAAACAGCGCCGTTTATGTAGTCCAATTTACGAAGACATAACTCTTGTTAGTCAAATGAATTGACTCTTTTTATGAATCGAGTAACTGGCACAACCAAAAAAAAAAAAAAAAAAACATTGCACGCAAAAACAAACAACACCGCCTATGTAGTCAAAATCATGAAGAAATTACTCTTATTAGTCAAATGAATTGGTTGAATTGAATCAAGCAATGGCACAAGTTAAAAAAAAAAACATATTACATGCAAAAACAAACACCGCCACCAATGTAGTTCAGTTTACAAAGAAAGAAGCAACTGGTACAAGAAAAAAAGCGTTACACGGAAAAAGCACCACCTGTGTAGTCTGATTCATGAACAAACAAATCAAGTCAAAATAAATTGGTTATTTTAATGAACAGAGCAAAAAACCTCTGCGTAATTCAATGCCTTCATACATGAATTTGTTTTTAACAAAAGTTTTCTTTTGTTAAGTGCTTTTCGCACAAATGTATGATACTCTATAAAGAAGACTTATCACCTGAGAACACAAAGCAATGTTCTTCAGCAAGGCCAATTTTAGTACAAATGTTATTGGCGAATCATGATTTTTTTCTTAAAAATCTTTGAACTCAGATTTCTTGTATAAATTTATGTTCTTCTCTCTTCAGGTGTGTTTAAGGCGCCGGGGCGAGGCGTCATGCGATCTACCTGAGCGTGATTGTTCCACCTGGAGGTCACAGGATGCCGGTGCAGGCAGCTCAATGGACTGAGTTTCTATCCTGCCCCATTTGCTACAATGAGTTTGACGCCTGCAGCCACAAGCCCATCAGCCTGGGCTGCTCGCACACCGTCTGCAAGACCTGCCTGCACAAACTGCACCGCAAGGCCTGTCCTTTTGACCAGACGGCCATTAGCACTGACATTGATGTGCTGCCTGTCAACTGTGCCCTCCTGCAGCTGGTGGGGGCGCCGGTGAGTGGGGCATGCTGTTATGATTGATATGATTGCTTTAGAGATTTTGAATTGCTGTGTTTCTGGGCTGTGAAGCTCAAAACTTTTTTTTGGAAGTTTTACAAGAAATTAATTTCTAAGAAATGATTTTCTAAGAAAAAAGTCAGAATTGCAAGATGCACAGCACACTCAGTATTCTGCAATCTTTATATCTCACAATTTTGAGTTTGTATAAGTATATTTCTCTCAATTCATAGTTTATATCTCACAGTTCTAACTATATTTCTCTCAATTCTAAGTTTATATCCCGTAATTCTAAGTGTATTTTCCAAAATTCAGAGTTTATATCTCACAGTTCTAACTATATTTCTCTCAATTCTAAGTTTATATCCCGTAATTCTAAGTGTATTTTCCAAAATTCAGAGTTTATATCTCACAGTTCTGAATATATTTCTCTTAATTCTGCGTTTATATCTCACAATTCTGAATATATTTCTCTTAATTCTGAGTTTATTTCTCAAAATTCTGACTTTTTTCCTCAGAATTCTGAGTTTATATCTTATCATTTTAAGTATATTTCTCTCAATTCTAAGTTTATATCTCATAATTCTAAGTAAATTTCTCAAAATTCAAAGTTTATATCTCGTAATTCTAAATTTCTAAATATTCTAAGTTTATTTCTCGTAATTATAAGTAAATTTCTCAAAATTCTAAGTTTATATCTCGTAATTATAAGTATAATTCTCTCAATTCTAAGTTTATATCTCATAATTATAAGTAAATTTCTCAAAATTCTAAGTTTATATCTCGTAATTCTAAAGTTTACATCTCGTAATTATAAGTAAATTCCTCTCAATTCTAAGTTTATATCTCGAAATTATAAGTAAATTCCTCTCAATTCTAAGTTTATATCTCGTAATTATAAGTAAATTCCTCTCAATTCTAAGTTTATATCTCGTAATTATAAGTAAATTCCTCTCAATTCTAAGTTATATCTCATAATTATAAGTAAATTTCTCAAAATTCAAAGTTTATATCTCATAATTCTAAATTTCTAAAAATTCTAAGTTTATATCTCGTAATTCTAAATTTCTAAATATTCTAAGTTTATTTCTCGTAATTCTAAGTTTATATCTCGTAATTATAAGTATATTTCTCTCAATTCTAAGTTTATATCTCATAATTATAAGTAAATTTCTCAAAATTCGAAGTTTATATCTCGTAATTATAAGTAAATTCCTCTCAATTCTAAGTTATATCTCATAATTATAAGTAAATTTCTCAAAATTCAAAGTTTATATCTCATAATTCTAAATTTCTAAAAATTCTAAGTTTATATCTCGTAATTCTAAATTTCTAAATATTCTAAGTTTATTTCTCGTAATTATAAGTTTATATCTCGTAATTATAAGTAAATTCCTCTCAATTCTAAGTTTATATCTCATAATTATAAGTAAATTTTTCAAAATTCTAAGTTTATATCTCGTAATTCTAAATTTCTAAAAATTCTAAGTTTATATCTCATATTTCTCACAATTCTGAGTTTATATCTCATAATTCTTAGTAAATTTCTCTCAGTTCTAAGTTTATATCTTGTAAATTCTATTTTCCACAATTCTTGGTTATTTCTCACATTCTGACTTTTTTTCTCTTAATTCTGAGTTTATATCTCATAATTATAAGTAAATTTCTCAAAATTCAAAGTTTATATCTCGTAATTCTAAATTTCTAAAAATTCTAAGTTTATATCTCGTAATTCTAAATTTCTAAATATTCTAAGTTTATTTCTCGTAATTATAAGTAAATTTCTCAAAATTCTAAGTTTATATCTCGTAATTATAAGTATATTTCTCTCAATTCTAAGTTTATATCTCATAATTATAAGTAAATTTCTCAAAATTCTAAGTTTATATCTCGTAATTCTAAATTTCTCAAAATTCTAAGTTTACATCTCGTAATTATAAGTAAATTTCTCTCAATTCTAAGTTTATATCTCGAAATTATAAGTAAATTCCTCTCAATTCTAAGTTTATATCTCGTAATTATAAGTAAATTCCTCTCAATTCTAAGTTTATATCTCGTAATTATAAGTAAATTCCTCTCAATTCTAAGTTTATATCTCGTAATTATAAGTAAATTCCTCTCAATTCTAAGTTTATATCTCATAATTATAAGTAAATTCCTCTCAATTCTAAGTTTATATCTCATAATTATAAGTAAATTTCTCAAAATTCTAAGTTTATATCTCGTAATTCTAAATTTCTCAAAATTCTAAGTTTACATCTCGTAATTATAAGTAAATTTCTCTCAATTCTAAGTTTATATCTCGAAATTATAAGTAAATTCCTCTCAATTCTAAGTTTATATCTCGTAATTATAAGTAAATTCCTCTCAATTCTAAGTTTATATCTCGTAATTATAAGTAAATTCCTCTCAATTCTAAGTTTATATCTCGTAATTATAAGTAAATTCCTCTCAATTCTAAGTTTATATCTCATAATTATAAGTAAATTCCTCTCAATTCTAAGTTTATATCTCATAATTATAAGTAAATTTCTCAAAATTCTAAGTTTATATCTCGTAATTCTAAATTTCTAAAAATTCTAAGTTTATATCTCGTATCTCTCACAATTCTGAGTTTATATCTCATAATTATAAGTAAATTTCTCTCAGTTCTAAGTTTATATCTTGTAAATTCTATTTTCCACAATTCTTGGTTATTTCTCACATTCTGACTTTTTTTTTCTCTTAATTCTGAGTTTATATCTCATAATTATAAGTAAATTTCTCAAAATTCTAAGTTTATATCTCGTAATTCTAAATTTCTCAAAATTCTAAGTTTACATCTCGTAATTATAAGTAAATTTCTCAAAATTCTAAGTTTATATCTCGTAATTCTAAATTTCTCAAAATTCTAAGTTTACATCTCGTAATTATAAGTAAATTCCTCTCAATTCTAAGTTTATATCTCGTAATTATAAGTAAATTCCTCTCAATTCTAAGTTTATATCTCGTAATTATAAGTAAATTCCTCTCAATTCTAAGTTTATATCTCGTAATTATAAGTAAATTCCTCTCAATTCTAAGTTTATATCTCATAATTATAAGTAAATTTTTCAAAATTCTAAGTTTATATCTCGTAATTCTAAATTTCTAAAAATTCTAAGTTTATATCTCATATTTCTCACAATTCTGAGTTTATATCTCATAATTCTTAGTAAATTTCTCTCAGTTCTAAGTTTATATCTTGTAAATTCTATTTTCCACAATTCTTGGTTATTTCTCACATTCTGACTTTTTTTCTCTTAATTCTGAGTTTATATCTCCTAATTCTAAGTATATTTCTCTCAATTCTAAGTTTGTATCTCGGAATTCTAAGTATATTTTTCTTAATTCTAAGTTTATATCTCGTAATTCTAAGTGTATTTCTCTTAATTTTAAGTTTATATCTCATAATTCTAAGTATATTTCTCTCAATTTTTAAGTTTATATCTCATAATTCTAAGAAAATTTCTCTCAATTCTAAGTTTATATCTTGTAAATTCTATTTTCCACAATTCTGGGTTATTTCTCACAATTCTGACTTTTTTTCTCTTAATTCAGAGTTTATATCTCATAATTCTAAGTATATTTTTCTTAATTATAAGTTTATATTTCATAATTCTAACACCGTGTCTACACCGGACGCGACAAAACGACCGTTGCAAATCATTTAAACTTTGTGTGAGCACGTCATTAATAGAACGCGGCAGCAGATTACTGTCGGAGATTTGCCGTGTTGCGCCGCGCCGCCCCGTGCGTCCCACGCCGCATCTAGTGTAGGCAGCATAATAGGGTCTATTGTATTTTGTCACGTCGCGCCACTCGCGTCCGGTGTAGACACGGTGTAAGTGTATTTCTCTTAATTCTAAGTTTATATCTCATAATTCGAAGTGTATTTCCCACAATTCTGAGTTTATATCTCATAATTGTAAGTATGTTTCTCGCAATTTTTAAGTTTATATCTCGTAATTCTAAGTAAATTTCACTCAATTGTAAGTTTATATCTTGTAAATTCTATTTTCCACAATTCTGGGTTATTTCTCACAATTCTGACTTTTTTTCTCTTAATTCTGAGTTTATATATCATAATTCTAAGTATATTTCTCTCAATTGTAAGTTTGTATCTCGTAATTCTAATTATATTTCTCACAATTCAATTCTATTTTTTATTGTTTGGATTATGTAATAATTTTCTTCATTACCATCTAATATTTTCACTTTGTTTCCCTCCAAGCTGGTAATATTCACCAGTGATCAATATGCTGTTTAACACTGACGTCACAGTGTCATAAATAGAACTCTTGTGGTGGTGTTTCATATCTGCCAATGCTTGTTTTTCTCTGCAGGTTCCGGAGGGAGAGATTGTGAGTGTGGGCAGTGTTGAAGACACGAGACATTATGAAGTGTGCAGGATCTGTGTGGAGGAGCTGGCGTTGTATCTCAAACCAATCAGTGGAGGAAAAGGTGAGTGTGAAGTAAAGAAAGTAAAGAAAGTGATACAGGTAGATCAACTACAATGTCTGCGAGTGCTGCATTATTGTTTAGGCTTGCGGCTAAATGAGCTCACGCTTGAATAGTGCAACATTTCCTGTTGTTCAGTTGGTACGTGTGCTTTATCTGTCTGTGGTTGGAGATGTTTGCGTCAGTGGGAAAAAAAAAAAAACACTGAAACCCAAAGACCACTTCAGATATTCACTTATATGCAATACATGCACTGAAAAACTTAAATACACATTAATGTTTAGTAATGTTTAATAGAAGTCAAATGAAAGCAATAAGCACATTATAACCTACTCAGTGCATTTTTGTACATTATTGCATATCAGGTGCTAATTTACCGCTTTTTTAAACAGGAGAGCGGCTCTTTGTAGGCTAATAAAACACTTGGTCTCTATGAGCAATAAAGCTTCAGGCCACTCATGGTCTCAACTGCTGTGAGTGGAAAAGTCTGTTTCCGGACTCAATTGAGTGTTTTATTGGAGTAACAATAAAAGTTACTCCTCGCAGCGGAATAGAGGAATGCTAAAGGCTAAAGCTCTTAAACTCCTCATTGAGCTTTGAGCTCATAACAGAGCTCCTCTGCCAAACCTCTTCTATTACACTGTGGTGTAGCAATAAGACTCATGAGACTTTCACCCTCAAGATGTTTAGCAGCTCCTGGAAGTAGGATCAGTAGTGGATATAGTGTGTTAGTAGGTGAACTGTGGGAAAAACTAACTGACAGGCCATTTTAAAGCATTAAGGATATTTTTTTTTCTGACAATATAATATTCAATAGTAGTTTAACTGTAAATAGATATATAATACACATTATAAATAAATAAATAAATAAATAAATAAATACAAATACAGTCAAGCCCGAAATTATTCATACCCCTGGCAAATTCTAACTTAAAGTTTATTTTTATTGAACCAGCGAGTTTTTTTTATTAGAAATGACACACGTCTCCCAGGCATCATTGTGGAAAAAATGATTACTCATCTTTTATTTACATTTGAACAAAAAGTGGCATGTCCAAAATTATTCATACCCTTCTCAATAATCAATAGAAAAGCCTTTATTGCCTATTACAGCAATCAAACTCTTCCTATAATTGCTGACCAGCTTTTTGCATGTCTCCACTGGTATTTTTGTCCATTCCTCTTTAGCGATGAGCTCCAACTCTTTCAGGTTGGAGGGTCTCCTTGCCATCACCCTGATCTTTAGCTCCCTCCACAGATTCTCAATAGGATTTAAGTCAGGACTCTGGCTGGGCCACTGGAAAAGGTTAATGTTTTTGTCTGCTAACCATTTCTTCACCACTTTTGCTGTGTGTTTTGGGTCGTTGTCGTGCTGAAATGTCCACTGGTGCCCAAGGCCAAGTTTCTCTGCAGACTGCCTGATGTTGTTGTTGAGAATTTTGATGTATTGCTCCTTTTTTTCATGGTGCCGTTCACTGTGATTATGTTCCCTGGTCCACCGGCTGAAAAACCCCCAAAACATTAGGTTCCCACCACCATGTTTGCCAGTGACAGATGTTCTTAAGGTTGAAGGCTTCTCCTTTTTTACACCTAATGAATGCTACATCATTGTGGCCAAACAATTCAATTTTTGTTTCATCTGACCATAAAACAGAAGACCAGAAGTCTTCTTCTTTCTCCAGATGAGCATTTGCAAAGGCCAAGCGGGCTTTTGTGTGCCTTATCTGGAGAAGTGGTGTCCTCCTTGGTCTGCGTCCGTGGAACCCAGCGGTGTGCAGTGTCTGTTGGACTGTCTGCCTTGAGATGTTGCCACCAGCAGAGCCCAGATTCATCAGGATGGCCTTGGTGGTGATCCTTGCATCCTTTTTTAGCTCTCTCACTATCCTCCTGGCCAGCACAGGTGTCACTTTTGGCTTCCGACCACAACCTCTGAGATTTTTCACAGTGCGGAACGTCTTGTATTTTTTAAATAATACTTTGCACTGTACCACTTTGTGGTCTTATAGCCCTTTCCTGACTTGTGAGCAGGTCCTCAGTGAGCTTCTTTGTCTTAGCCATAACTGTCCACAAACCAACAGCAGAGAGCTTCTATTTTTCACCTGACTATTTGGAATGGTATAGAACTTTGGATTTTCCCATAGACTGTGACAGTTTGCAAAAGGTATGAATACTTTTGGACATACCACTTTTTGTTCAAATGTAAATAAAAGCTGAAAATATTTTTTTCCACAATGATGCCTCTTGTACATTGTCTTATTATCTTTTGGGAGAAGCCTGTGTCATTTCCGGTCAAAAAAAACTTTGCTGGTTGAATAAAAGTAACTTTAAGTCAGATTTTGCCAGGGGTATGAATAATTTCGGGCTTGACTGTATATACTATACATATACACTACCAGATATTTTTATGTTTTTGAATGAAGTCTCTTCTACTCACAAGCCTGCATTTATTTGATCCAAAATACAGCAAAAACAGCAATATTGTGAAATATTTTTACTATTTAAGATAACTGTTTTCTATTTGAATATATTTTAAAATGTAATTTATTCCTGTGATCAAAGCTAAATTTTCAGCATCATTACTCCAGTCTTCAGTGTCACATGATCCTCCAGAAATGATCATTATATGCTGATTCGCTGTTGAAGAAACATTTTAAAATTATTATTATTTTCAATACTTAAAGCAGTTGAGTAAATATTTTTTCCAGGATTCTTTGATCAATAAAAATATCCAAAGATCAGCATTTATCTGAATTTATCTGTATAAATAAAAACAATACAGTTAGAAAAATATGGGACAGGTGTGACATTTTTGCAAGGCTTGGCTTTCTAAAAAAACATGACAGCATGTTTTTAGGTTTGCAAAGTTGCATCTGAACAAACCATAAGACTTGTAGAACAATGTGCTTTGAACAGACGAGACTCAAGTGGAGATGTTTGGCCATAATACACAGTGCCATATTTGATGACCTAAAGAACATAACAGCAAAAACACCTCATACCAAAAGTCACACATACTGGTGGAGGGCTGATGATTTTGGGCTTGTTTTTTTAGCCAGGACCTTGGCACCACCTCACAGTCAATAAGTCGACCATGAACTTCTCTGTATACCAAAGTTTTCTAGAGTCAAATGTGAGGACGTCCATCTGACAGCTAAAGCTTTGCCAACATTTGGTCATGCAACA
>NC_133383.1:36820679-36957172 GCF_049309525.1 Garra rufa
GTGCTACCCAAATAATGACTAAAAGTAAGTCTTCGAGAACGGGCCAGGTGGCGCATTAGATCAGGCGCTCATCTCCTGTTTCCAAAATGCATCACAAACTGCTTGACAATTGCATTTACAACATAATTACCTATACAAACTTGTGTAACCAAGTACTTCTGCGCAAAAGGCTGCACGACGTGCGCGTGCTGCACAGACGCGCACCGGCATGGATATCTGCGTGCATAGTCTTGGGTTAAACTGCGTTGCTTTTAGAAGCGTCAATTCAGTTGTTGCATATAGTTTAATGTCTTTATTTCGGGATTATCAAAGTAAATTATAACTCACGTGCCCCAGTAAAAAGGGTCTAGCAACGCACCTGCCCTGAAGCGGCTTCATAACTGCATCATTGTCAGCACGTCTCATTTGATGTGGTAATTTCACAGAAGTTGAAGACTCGTTCTCGCCCCCTACAGTGCAATTCGACTAGGTATACGTCATCCGTGCTCAAATATCAAGGTGAAAGTCATCATATCTTGCGTAGTTTAGACCCAGCTCCCAACCCAACTTTGAGAATAGATTAACGGCGATATTTTTTTTATCGCCCGATAAGAGTCTCACGTTAACGCAGCACGTTAACGCCGATAACGGCCCACCACTAATATATATATATATATATATATATATATATATATATATATATATATATATATATATATATATATATCAGAGGTCACGTTAACTGAAAATTGTCCGTCATTGACGGGTTTTTTTAATCAGTGACGGAAAAATCTGAAGGCTGTCCGTCATTTTGACAGATTACAGGTAATTCCCACCCCTGTCCAGTTAGTGGCGAGCGCGCTCCATTGTGGCAGCAGAGCACTGGATACAGAACAAAAACGAATCTGTCAAGACCATAGACTGTAAAAAAGATGGACAACGCGTTTCCGCTTCTTTCCACTATAGAAAAGTGAAGCCAAAACAGCTCAATATGGCCGCTACCATCTTGGGGGAAGTTACGTCATTTGGAGCCAGAGCATGCGCAGTAAAGGTTCGTTTGGAGCCAGAGCATGCGCAGTAGAGGTTCGTTTGGAGCCAGAGCATGCGCAGTAGTGTCGTGAGGCGGAGCCGCGGTGTCAAAGTCCCGCCCAAACTCCCGCAGACCCAATCGCACGATCACAATCATGACACCACACCCCGTTTTTATAGCATCAAATCACTACTTAAAAGCAAACTTATTAGAAAAACGAACACCTGAGCATGAATCTGCATTATAAGAACTACCTCACACGATGGAAATCACCTTTGGAAAAAAATTATTTGCAGTGTAATTCGATTATTTAGTTTGGCTCACGTCCCATTAGATTACATGGAGAGGGCGGGGTTTATGACCTATACTGCAGCCAGCCACCGGGGGGCGATCGAAAACTTTTGGCTTCACTTTTCAGGACACCTACGGCACGCTTGGTCAAGACAAATCTTTTGCTATGCATTTGATACGCACATGCAAGCACCCAGTTTAAACTACAGCGATCTATCACGCCACATTAAAGAGCGCCATAACGGTATTTGTTGCTTGAATTTCCTGATGAAATAGACAGAATTTGAAATCTGAGACTTTTTCATATTGAAAAAGTAAGAAAGCACAGAGCCTAATCGCTTATTGTGATTTATTAGATATGTGCACTACTGTTAATTCGTGAACTGAAAACAGCAAGATCCACTGAGATTTAAATATAGATATTGGTGCATAAAAATAAGAATCTATTAAATCGAGAAATCGATTTTTTTGAAACCAGTCCTAGTATGTTTTTTTTAAGTGTACTCCGGGTGTGGTGTTGAACATGAAAAGTGACGCAGTTTTTGTGTTAATCTGTTCTCTTCATAAATAAATGCCTATAACCTATACAGTATGCTCGTCCTGTAGGTTCATGATTAAAAATGAAAATGTGAACAAAAATAAAAGCAATTAAATGTGTTATTATAATTAAAATATGAAAACTAAAATGACGGGCAATAATAGATTATGACGGAATTTTTACGACCATGTCCGTCGTTTTTTTTTTTTCGTTTTTCATTTTTACGACCATGTTGAAGTCTAACGCAACCTGATATATATATATATATATAATTAATCAGATATTTATTTGATTTAACATAAAATTTATTACAATATAAAAATGATTGATTTATTTACGTTAAACAAACTTTACAACGGCCATGATTTTTTTTTTCAGAACCTGAATCTGAATTGGTATTTAGATGTGTTTACAGAAAAATCTTTTGATTTATTTAAACATATCTATTTAGATATATATGATTATTGAAGCTCAGAGGTAGCATGAATGCATTTACACTGCAATTACAATTACGAAAAAATAAAAAATAAATAAAATGGTGAGTTTTGGCCGAGTGCAAAAACTCACTTAACTGTATCATATAAATATGAAACAAATATATGCTTAACCTGGCAGTGCATATAATTACTTGCCGGCAACCCACCAAAAATAAAAGCTTGCTGATTTTAAGTTTAAAAATTCATAAAGTTCAGTTAATTGATCAAAAATTCATATAAAAATGTAAAAAAAGAGAAAAAATTAAAATGTAAGTAATATCATTGTACTGTTTGTTTTAAATGAAATACAAAATAAATTATTAAATTAATATTCACTTTTTATTTTAAGATATAGTAGTGTTATCACACTTTATATTTTATCTTGTTTTGTAAAAAAAAAAAAGGAAATAAATTGCAGTAATATATACAGTAATATAATATGCTATAATTAATTATATTATTTTTATACTTTTAATGTACAGTGTGAATTATTATCTTTTTTTTTTTTTTGCAAATTTTTGATCCTCGCTATACTTGAAACACTACATAAAGATGAATAAATACCTCTCAGTCACACAGTACTTGATATTTAAGAACTATATAGTGACTTCTTAATAAGAACATAAAAATACATTTATTTAAATTGCATGGAAATGTAAAGCATGCATTTTCCTCTCCCACACAGGTGTAGTGACCCTTAGTCAGAGCACGCTCAGTAGACCCATGCAGAGGAAGCTGGTGACCCTTGTGAACTGCCAGCTGGTTGAGGAGGAGGGGCGTATGCGGGCGGTCCGGGCGTGCAGATCTCTGGGCGAGCGCACCGTCACTGAGCTGATCCTGCAGCACCAGAACCCACAGCAGCTCTCCGCCAACCTGTGGGCCGCTGTGCGGGCACGCGGCTGTCAGTTTCTAGGACCCGGTGAGTTGCGAACACATGTGAACTACTGTAACGTTTCTTTGCACTGATTTGTTTTCATTAAAGATATACCTGGTTATCTTTATATATTTCGGGGTATTAGCGACTTAAATTCATGTCATGACCAGAAAGAAGTAAGTCTGATTAGTTTAAGAGGATACTGTCAGTACTGTACTGTACTGAAAGTGGAAGGGATGTGACATAAAGGAGCAGATTTCTGGAGTTATATCTGTGATACATTACCAGAAGCTTTTGAAAAGTAGTTCCACTTCAAAAGGACTTACAGCTACATTTTGTGCTGAGTTCATATTTCTTCTTTTGAAAGTGTCAACTGTTTTTCAAAGGCCAATGCTGATAGTGATATCTAGAGAGCAGAATATAATGCAGATAATGCATAATACAAAATGTAATGGGAGTGAATGAGATTTATGAAACTTGGAAAAAAGAAATCAGTTTTAAGTAGCACGGGTATATTTGTAGCAATAGCCAAAAATGCGTTGCATGGGTCAAAATGGTTTATTTTTCTTTTATGCCAAAAATCATTAGCATATTAAGTAAAGATCATGTTCCATGAAGATATTTAGTAAATTTCCTACCATAAATATTTTAAAACTTAATTTTTGATCAGTAATATGCATTGCTAAGGACTTCATTCTGACAACTTTAAAGGTGATTTCCTCAATATTTAAATTTTTGTGCACCCTCAGATTTTCAAATAGTTGTATCTTGGCTAAATATTGTCCTATCCTAACAAACAATTCATAAATAGATAGCTTATTTGTTCAGTTTTCAGATGATTTATAAATCTCAATTGTCACATAGTTTATTATTCATTGACAAGTCTGTTGGTAGAATAATAGGGAACAATGCTTGTCCTAAAGTTGCTATATAAATATATTTTGTAGTTAAGAAGTTTTTATTTAGTTCAATAATACAAAATATCATCCAGAAGTTTGAAGTCCGGAAGATTTAATTAATTAAAGGAATTAATGCTTTTATTTGGCAAGGATGCATCAAATTGATCAAATGTGACAGTAAAAACATTTATAATGTTTCCAAATATATTTCTGTTTTAAATAGATGCTGCTCTTTTGAACTTTATATTCATCAAAGAATAAAAAAAATATATAAATATATATATATAAAGCAGTAAAAACTGTTTCCACCACATTGATAATAATCAGAAATGTTTTTTAATAGCAAATCAGCATATTAAAATACTTTCTGAAGGATCATGTGACACTGAAGACTGGAGTAATGATGCTGAAAATTCAGCTTTGCATCACAGAAATAAATTATATTACAATAGAAAACATTTATTATAACTTGTACTTTCACAGTATTGCTGTTTTTACTGTCTTTTTATCAAATAAATGCAGCCTTTGTGAGTGTAAAATTCTTTCAAAAACATAATATTTTTATTATAAAATAACATTATTTCTTTCTGCTCGTAGTTCGATTTGCTGTTACATCAAACAAGTCATCCAAATAATTATTCCAAGCCCAGAGTCGATTATTCAGAAATTTTGATCATCTTTAATGAGATTTTATAATAAAAATAATAATAATAGTATGCCTTAAAATAATAATATTCTAGTATTGTGATTAGCCTATTATTATTATTATTATTATTATTATTATTTCGTATTGCAAGATATAAAGTCGCATTTGTGAGAAAATAAGTCAGAATTCTGACTTTTTTTCTTGCAATTGCGAGTTTGTATCTCACAATTCTGAGAAAAAAAAAAGTCTGAATTATTTTTTTGTATTTTTTATTCAGTGGCGGAAACGGGCTTCCATACAAAACACCCAAATATCACCTGATTAATCTTTTTTTTTTTTTTTTCATTTTAGTTAAGGAAAATATTTTTACATGGCTGATTCTGATATCTTAAAATGCCCAAATATCATCTGATTAATCATTAGTTTCATTTTTATTGATGAAATCTGATTAATCTTTTTTTTTTTTACTTCAGTTAATAATTTTTTTTACTGATTAAGATCTATTAAAATGTCTAAATATCATCTGATTAATCTTTTTTTTTAGTTGAGAAAAATATTTTTACATAGCTGATTCTGATAATCTTAAAATGCCCAAATATCATCTGATTATAATTTTATCATCTGATTAATCATTAGTTTCATTTTTATTGATGAAATCTGATTAATCTTTTTTTTTTTACTTCAGTTAATAATTTTTTTTACTGATTAAGATCTATTAAAATGTCTAAATATCATCTGATTAATCTTTTTTTTTAGTTGAGAAAAATATTTTTACATAGCTGATTCTGATAATCTTAAAATGCCCAAATATCATCTGATTATAATTTTTTTTAGTTAATTAAAATTTTTACTCATTATGATATCTCAAAATGTCCAAATATCATTTAATTCATATTTTTGTATTTTAGTTAATGAAAATATTTTTACATAGCTAATTCTGATATCTCAAAACACCCAAATATCATCTGATTATTTTATTTTTATTTTAGTTAATTAAAATTTTTACCGATTCTGATAATTTTAAAATGCCCAAATGTTGTCTGATTAATCTTTTTTTTTTTTTAGTTAATAAAAATTTTTACTGATTCTGATCATTTTAAAATGCCCAAATGTCATCTGATTAATCTTTTTTTTTATTTTAGTTAATGAAAATATTTTTACTCATTCTAATATCTTAAAATGTCCAAATATCATCAGGTTAGTCTTTTTTTTTAATTAATGAAAATTTTTGTACAAAAATGCCCAGATATCATCTGATTAATCTTTTTTTTTATTATTTTATTTGAGTTAATGAAAATATATCTACATAGCTGATTCTGATATCTCAAAACACCCAAATATCATCTGATTAATCTTTTTTTTATTTTAGTTAATGAAAATATTTTTACTCATTCTAATATCTGAAAATGTCCAAATATCATCAGATTAGTCTTTTTTTTAGTTAATAAAAATATTTGTAGAAAAATGCCCAGATATCATCTGATTAATCTTTTTTTTTTTATTTAAGGAAAATATTTGTACATAGCTGATTTTGATATCTTAAAATTCCCAAATATCATCTGATTGATCTTTTTTTTTTTCATTTTAGTTAAGCAAAATATTTTTACATATCATCTGATCAATAAGTTTGGCTGATAATATGATCTGTCACATGCCACAAGTTGTAAAGAATCCGAAATATTCCTTAAAGAGAATATGCAACTGTGTTTGTGCTTGGCTGTCAATGATGATTACTCATAGGGCAGATTCTGATTAGGAAGAGACTAATCTTCCCATCTGATCTCATTTTGAGTTTTCTAGTCTGAGAACATCCAGAGCATGAATCTGTTCATCTCACATGACCAAACACACACTGATCTCAACACTAACTATATCTCTCTGTCCATATACGTCGCAGCCATGCAGGAAGACGCTCTGAAGCTGGTGCTGCTGGCTCTGGAGGACGGCTCGGCTCTCTCGCGCAAAGTTCTGGTGCTGTTTGTGGTGCAGAAACTGGAAGCGCGCTTCCCTCAGGCGTCCAAGACCAGCATCGGTCACGTAGTTCAGCTGCTGTACCGCGCCTCGTGCTTTAAGGTCAGAACTAAAATCAGCTTCATGCAGCGATTGCGCTAAAACCGCTGATCACTTAACAGCTATTACCCTCAGTACTTCATCTACGTCGACTAGTCCGGAAAAGAGTTATCTGGTGTGTCAAGCCTGCCGTAATGTGATATTATGTGGATATAAAGTGCTTGGCAATGGGAATATCTAATAAACTCTTGATATGCATCCAGACTCCTTTACTGGAGCTTGATTTACTGTGGCACCTTATGAAATCAATCATCCATCTTAATGAGAACATTTACATCAGACGTCAATCAGTGGCGCTTGTTTGGCTCAGTTGAACGTGTTAATCACGGGGGCTTGTGCTAAATTTATATATGCACATCGACTGGCATTGCTCTTTATCTGCTTTCAGGTGACCAAACGTGATGAAGACTCCTCACTCATGCAACTCAAAGAGGAGTTTCGCACTTACGAAGCCCTGCGTCGCGAACACGATGCTCAGATCGTTCACATCGCCATGGAAGCGGGACTCCGTATCTCTCCGGAGCAGTGGTCGTCTCTGCTGTACGGGGATCTGATGCATAAATCTCACATGCAGTCAATTATAGACAAGGTACCACATGGATATTGCACAAATCATCAATATAATATGATATCATATATTATAATAATTAAAAAGTCAATACACTACTGTTCAAAATGTTAACAACAATAATAAGATTTGCATCACAGAAATAAATGACATTTTACAATATATTACAAAAGAAAACACTTATATTCAATTGTAACTAGATGAATAAAGTTTGCGAACAAACTTTGAAGTTGGCTTGAAAAAGCCTGGACTAAAAGTTTAAAAGTTTGAAAGTTATAATAGATATGTTTGATTTTTCTAGCTTGTTTAGATAGCATGTTTTCTTGCAAGATTAACTTGCTGTTAGTGTGATTAGCATGTTGCTAACTAGGGCTGGACCAGAATATTCGATTATTCGAATATTCGTTTGGTGGGTTGGCATTCGTTTTTTAAATTTTGAGATTCGAATATTCTTTTTTTTTCACACACCTTGCATCTCCCGCGAAACGATTCTCATTCGCGCTTGAATATGAATGGAGAAGATCAGACTGCTGCTTTTTCAAGCCAACCTAATAACATTTCACAAAATTACAGTTTTTTTTTTGTCAAATAAATGCATCCTTGGTAAGCATACACGACTTATTTCCAAAAATATTCAAAAACCCTTATTTTTCCAAACTTTTGACCAGTAGTGTGCAAACCACTAAAGCAAATATATCTAGATTTTTGTTGAATGTGTTTGCTTTTTTGCCTCTCTGCTGCAATTCTGAATGTATTCTTCCTTTTTCACCCCATCGCCACAGCTTCAATCCCCAGAATCCTTTGCAAAGAGCGTGCAGGAGCTCACCATAATCCTGCAGAGAACAGGAGACCCAGCCAACCTCAACAGCCTCAGAGCTCCTCTGGAGCGGCTGGCCGGCATCGACCACAACCCTGGTGAGGATGCGCACTCACACTTTCACACGGATGCAAACGCAATCAGATTACAGAGCAATAACCTCTGTGTGTGTTTGTGTGTATAGATGCGGCCGCTCCATCCTGGACAGAGCTGGAGAGTGTGTTATTGGCTGTGAAGGTTGTTGTCTATGGGCTGGTGGAATTCATCCAAAACTTCAGCAAAAAGAGCAATGAAAGCCCTCAGGTACAGCATGAGCTCTCACTACACTGATTCAGGATGTATCCCCCTGAATACACGCAATCCACGTCACTTTATGTGCAGCTGCACGAAATGCAAACATTTTTTAAATTTTGCCAATTTTATTAGGGGTCCCACTTTATATTAAGTGGCTTTAAGTAATATAACTCTGATAAATATAAAATAACTGTATTTATTTGAAATATAAATATTTTATTGCATAATAAATGTCTTTACTGTCACCTTTGATCTATGTAATTTGTGCTGCCCTAAGTATTCATTTATGGAAAAACACTTTTTAACAGTAGTAGAATGTATATGTAAAATTGTATATATATATTTTTTTATTATAAAATAATATATCTTATATAATATAAACTCGCAGTTCTGAGAAATAAAATGAGAATTGCGTGATATAAACTCACAATTCTGAGAAAAAAGTAACAGTTGTGACATAAACGTGCAATTCTGAGGAAAAAAAAGTCAATTCTGAGATATAAACGTGCAATTCTGAGGAAAAAGTCACAATTGTGAGATATAAACCCACAATTCTGAGAATCAAAAGTCACAGTTGTGAAATATAAACTTGCAATTCTGAGGAAAAAGTCACAATTCTGAGATATAAACTCACAATTCTGAGAAAAAAGTAACAGTTGTGACATAAACGTGCAATTCTGAGGAAAAAAGTCACAATTCTGAGATATAAACTTGCAATTCTGAGGAAAAAAAGTCACAATTATGAGATATAAACTTGCAATTCTGAGAAAAAAGTAACAGTTGTGACATAAACGTGCAATTCTGAAGAAAAAATTCACAATTCTGAGATATAAACTTGCAATTCTGAGGAAAAAATTCACAATTCTGAGATATAAACTTGCAATTCTGAGGAAAAAAGTCACAATTCTGAGATATAAACTTGCAATTCTGAGGAAAAAAAGTCACAATTCTGAGATATAAACTCACAATTCTGAGGAAAAAGTAACAGTTGTGACATAAACGTGCAATTCTGAGGAAAAAAAAGTCAATTCTGAGATATAAACGTGCAATTCTGAGGAAAAAGTCACAATTGTGAGATATAAACCCACAATTCTGAGAATCAAAAGTCACAGTTGTGAAATATAAACTTGCAATTCTGAGGAAAAAGTCACAATTCTGAGATATAAACTCACAATTCTGAGAAAAAAGTAACAGTTGTGACATAAACGTGCAATTCTGAGGAAAAAAGTCACAATTCTGAGATATAAACTTGCAATTCTGAGGAAAAAAAGTCACAATTATGAGATATAAACTTGCAATTCTGAGAAAAAAGTAACAGTTGTGACATAAACGTGCAATTCTGAAGAAAAAATTCACAATTCTGAGATATAAACTTGCAATTCTGAGGAAAAAAGTCACAATTCTGAGATATAAACTTGCAATTCTGAGGAAAAAAAGTCACAATTCTGAGATATAAACTCACAATTCTGAGGAAAAAGTAACAGTTGTGACATAAACGTGCAATTCTGAGGAAAAAAAGTCAATTCTGAGATATAAACGTGCAATTCTGAGGAAAAAAGTCACAATTGTGAAATATAAACCCACAATTCTGAGAATCAAAAGTCACAGTTGTGAAATATGAACTTGCAATTCTGAAGAAAAAGTCACAATTGTGAGATATAAATGTGCAATTCTGAGGAAAAAAGTCACAATTGTGAGATATAAATGTGCAATTCTGAGGAAAAAGTCACAATTGTGAGATATAAACCCACAATTCTGAGAATCAAAAGTCACAGTTGTGAAATATGAACTTGCAATTCTGAAGAAAAAGTCACAATTGTGAGATATAAACATCACAATTCTGAGATATAAACTCACAATTCTGAGAAAAAAGTAACAGTTGTGACATAAACGTGCAATTCTGAGGAAAAAATTCACAATTCTGAGATATAAACTTGCAATTCTGAGGGAAAAAGTCACAATTCTGAGATATAAACTTGCAATTCTGAGGAAAAAAAGTCACAATTCTGAGATATAAACTCACAATTCTGAGGAAAAAGTAACAGTTGTGACATAAACGTGCAATTCTGAGAAAAAAGTAACAGTTGTGACATAAACGTGCAATTCTGAGGAAAAAAGTCACAATTCTGAGATATAAATGTGCAATTCTGAGGAAAAAGTCACAATTGTGAGATATAAACCCACAATTCTGAGAATCAAAAGTCACAGTTGTGAAATATGAACTTGCAATTCTGAAGAAAAAGTCACAATTGTGAGATATAAATGTGCAATTCTGAGGAAAAAAGTCACAATTCTGAGATATAAATGTGCAATTCTGAGGAAAAAGTCACAATTGTGAGATATAAACCCACAATTCTGAGAATCAAAAGTCACAGTTGTGAAATATGAACTTGCAATTCTGAAGAAAAAGTCACAATTGTGAGATATAAACATCACAATTCTGAGATATAAACTCACAATTCTGAGAAAAAAGTAACAGTTGTGACATAAACGTGCAATTCTGAGGAAAAAAGTCACAATTGTGAGATATAAACCCACAATTCTGAGAATCAAAAGTCACAGTTGTGAAATATGAACTTGCAATTCTGAAGAAAAAGTCACAATTGTGAGATATAAATGTGCAATTCTGAAGAAAAAAGTCACAATTCTGAGATATAAATGTGCAATTCTGAGGAAAAAAGTCACAATTGTGAGATATAAACCCACAATTCTGAGAATCAAAAGTCACAGTTGTGAAATATGAACTTGCAATTCTGAAGAAAAAGTCACAATTGTGAGATATAAATGTGCAATTCTGAAGAAAAAAGTCACAATTCTGAGATATAAATGTGCAATTCTGAGGAAAAAGTCACAATTGTGAGATATAAACCCACAATTCTGAGAATCAAAAGTCACAGTTGTGAAATATAAACTTGCAATTCTGAGGAAAAAAGTCACAATTCTGAGATATAAAGTCACAATTGTGAAATATAAACCTGCAATTCTCGAAAAAGTTCACAATTGTGAGATATAAATGCGCAATTCTAAGAAAAAACTCTGCAAACATACTTTATGTCAACTATTGACTCATTTGTATCTATTTTTGTTTCTCCCAAGAAATTTTGACACTTACATTTCCTGAACTATGGAGGAGCTAGCTATAGCCAGTTTATTTTTAGGTCATTCTTTAACAGTTTGAAATGCCTTCTGTTCTCTTTGTTCAGGCTCAACCCAACAGCAAGTACAAGACAAGTATGTGCAGGGACTTACGGCAGCAGGGCGGCTGCCCTAGAGGGGCCAGTTGCACTTTTGCCCACACGCAGGACGAGCTGGAAAAGTGAGAACAGACACTCTTTCCCCTTCACACACAATCATGATGACCATATCCAGCCAGTCTCGTGCTGTAAATCACAAAAGAGCACACCTCTCCGCCTTCCCACGTCTCCCGTTCCTCATTCTTATTCAAGCTCACCCACACGAATCCACCGACACAACAGCACGCTTTACAGAACACTGGCATGACTGTGGCATCAACCCATTTCCTCCCCTCCTCCTCTCACGTTCTGTCTACATCTCCACATTTCAGGCACAGAATGAGGAATAGGAAAGCCAGTGGGGTGGTGAGGCCCTTCCCGTCGGTTCCAGTGGTTATGGCCAAAGCTGGCACCAAAGGAGCAGTCACTGGGTCAGAGGTGAAAAACCAAGAAAAAGATGCTCCAGAGGACATGTCTCCCACTCAGCTCATCCCAAGAGGAGGAGACCACCAGGAGGACAAAACACTCCACAGTAGTGCTAACGGACTGCCTGCTGTCAGCCTAGAACAGTAAGTGTGCTTCACTATTGCAGAAGCTAATACTTACGGTTATATAGTCAACCTTGATGCGTAACTGTGAATGATGCCTCAAATCATGTGACTTCTTGAGGAGACGTGTGTATTGCTTTTCAAAGCGGTTGGATTTGAGATTGTCAATGATGCACTTTAATAATTTGTCACTTTAGTGCAAAAATCAGATTACGGTTCCATTTCTATTGCGAATTAAGAATTATTATATTACTTTATTTTTTATTTTATTTTGTGATTGAAATTGTTTTACAATTGAAAAGGATTGTAAGCGGTAAAAACAACAGTGTGAATGTGGCCTAACAGTCTTGATGAGCATGAACATAATTTCTTTAAAAAACATTAAGCTGGTTATTAAATCACCTTTTTCCACCCCTGGTGAGTTTGCATATCTGCATTGTTAGATAATAAAATGAGCAAATAAAAGAATTAATTATGTATATATATATATATATATATATATATATATATATGCTCATCAAGGCTGCAGTTATTTGATCAAAAATACAGAAAAAACTGTAACATTGCAAAATGGAATTACTGTTATTAATGTTATTAATATAAAATAATGGTATTTATCTTAATATACTTACTAATATAATGTATTCCTGTGATGCAAAGCTGAATTTTCATCAGCTGTTACTCCAGTCTTAAATGTCTCATGATCCTTCAGAAATTATTCTGATATGCTGATTTATTATTAGAATTATCAATGTTGGAAGCAGTTGTGCTGCCAAATATTTTTTTTGGAACCTGATTTTTTTCAGGATTCTTTGATGAATAACAAGTTAAAAAGAACAGTATTCATTTAAAATATAAATCTTTTCGAACAATGTAAATCTATGCTATCACTTTTTATTAATTTAACCCATCCTTGGTGAATAAAAGTATTTATTTCTTTCAAAAAAAGAAAGAATAAATGTACTGACCCCAAACTTTTGAACAGTAGTGTATATTGTTAGAAAACCTTTTAATTTTGAATAAATGCTGTTCAAAAAATATTAAGCAGCACAACTTTGATAATAAATGAATATATTATTAGAATTATTTTTGAAGGATTATGTGACACTGAAGAGTAATCATTCTGAAAATTCAACTTTAATTACAGATATAAATTACATTTTAATGTACAGTATATAAATATAGAAAAAAATTTTTTTTACATCATAATAATATTTCACAATGTTATTTTTTTCTGTATTTTTAATCAAATGAACACAGTGTTGATGAGCATAACTTTAAAAAACATAAAGCTGGTTATTAAATAATTTTACGAGGGGTCACCTTTTTCACCACAGTTTGCATACCTGTATGTATATTAGGGGTGGGCATAGATTAATTTTTTTAATCTAGATTAATCTAGATTAAATCTTGGAATTAATCTAGATTAATCTAGATTAAAATGGCTAATTTGAATTCTGCTGAAGGCATTCAGAATATGTGTGCTACCCAAATGATGACTAAAAGTAAGTATTCGAGAACGGGCCAGGTGGCGCATTAGATCAGGCGCTCATCTCCTGTTTCCAAAATGCATCACAAACTGCTTGACAATTGCATTTACAACATAATTACCTATACAAACTTGTGTAACCAAGTACTTCTGCGCAAAAGGCTGCACGACGTGCGCGTGCTGCACAGACGCGCACCGGCATGGATATCTGCGTGCATAGTCTTGGGTTAAACTGCGTTGCTTTTAGAAGCGTCAATTCAGTTGTTGCATATAGTTTAATGTCTTTATTTCGGGATTATCAAAGTAAATTATAACTCACGTGCCCCAGTAAAAAGGGTCTAGCAACGCACCTGCCCTGAAGCGGCTTCATAACTGCATCATTGTCAGCACGTCTCGTTTGATGTGGCAATTTCACAGAAGTTGAAGACTCGTTCTCGCCCCCTACAGTGCAATTCGACTAGGTATACGTCATCCGTGCTCAAATATCAAGGTGAAAGTCATCATATCTTGCGTAGTTTAGACCCAGCTCCCAACCCAACTTTGAGAATAGATTAACGGCGATATTTTTTTTATCGCCCGATAAGAGTCTCACGTTAACGCAGCACGTTAACGCCGATAACGGCCCACCACTAATGTATATATATATATATATATATATATATGGAAGGCCATTTCCACCACTAAATTCAAAATAAAAAAGGTAATTTTAACATATCTCACAATTCTGAAATATAAACTCGCAATTCTGACTTTTTAGTTAAAAGTTAAAAAGAATTGTGTGATATGAACTTGCAATTACAGAAAAAACTTTCTTTCCCCCTCAGAATTGGATATTGTAACTTGCAATTTTAAGTTTATATCCCGCAATTCTGACTTCTCACAATTGCAAATTATATCAAGTATTTTTAAGAAAAAAGTCAGAATTGCAATTTTGTATAACACAATTCTAAGTAAAAAGTCAGAAATCTGTGATGTAAGCTTGGTATTGCAAGAAAAAATCTGAATTGTGTGATAAAAGTTGTAAAACTGATGAATTTATTTCAAATAAATAAATAAGGCTGTCAGTTGAATACTTTTTTAAATAAATAGTTTATATGCATCTTTATTTATTAATAAAAAAAATCATTGCAATCTTTACTCTTTTACTGGCACAAAAACACTAATAAATAATTAAAGATTTATAAAAAAAATCTTCACTGACAGCCTTATTTATTTGTTTAACAATGAGAAATATATATGTGCCATTTCTTTCATTCTTTATGCCAACCTTTGATTCTTATGGAAATACTTATTTCCATAAGAATCAAATATTTATTATTACTTATAGTAATTTTTCTTCCAGAATTCCTGCCAGTCAGAGCCAGTCCTCTGCGCTAGCTTCGGGATTGTCCACAGAGGACGACTGCGGTCTCCTCAAACACGGGCCTGTCCTCACAAGAGCTCATCCTAAGATCTACTACTCTCAGGACCAGAGACCATATGACCTGTCACCCTACCACCAACCTGCCAGTAAGTGTCCTATCCTGAATCACTGTCTTAACGCATATAATTGTCCACTACACTCACTCGGTTCTGTTTTCCACAGTTCCTCCTCACAAGTCATGCAACGCTCGCTTCCATCGTTCCAGCAACGTGCCCGAGTCCATGTTACCCCCTTCCGTGGGCCCTCTGTACCCAGATCAGCACCCCTCTATTCCTCCTTCAGACAGATTAGGCCCTGCCCATTATGTGCCACCCTCGACATACCCCTCAATGTCCCACGCACACGGCATGTACACACCGGTCTACGACAGCAGGCGTGTGTGGAGGCCACCGCTGTATCCCAGGGATGGCGGGAGGAGTAACTCTCTCCCTCCAGAGGTTTTTCATTCCACCGTCTACCAGCCGCCCCTCCGGGAGCGCTTCAACTCGCTGGACAGCCCCTACTGCAGCACAGCGGAGCAGAGAGCGGCAATGCACAGGGCAGGTTTCATTATCTCATGTCTTACAGGCCCATTCATCTTTAAAGAAAGAGTTTCAGTTGGAAATTCTCTTCCACTGTCAACAAAATTTTTTCATCTGTTACTTGGTTTCTGTTGTGAATCACAATATCAGTATATAGCAAATAGTCTATATTAGAGATTTATTTCTTTTAAAGGGATAGTTCACACAAAAATGAAAATTACCCCATGATTTACTCACCCTCAAGCCATCCTAAGTGTATATGACTTTCTTCTTTCAGACGAATACAATCGGAGTCATATTAAAAATGTCCTGGCACTTTCTAGCTTTATAATGGCCAACTGTCCAAATTATATCCAATATCAACAAATACTGATATTTTAAAGGTATAGTTCACTCAAAAATTAAAATTACCACATGATTTACTTACCCTCAAGCCATTCTAGGTGTATATGCCTTTCTTCTTTCAGATGAATACAATCTGAGTTATATTTAAAAATGTCCTGGCTCTTCCAACTTTATAATGGCGGTGAATGGCTGTTGAGATTCAGTAGTCCAAAAGGTGCCTCCATCCATCATAAAAAGTGCTCCACATGGCTCCGGGGAGGTAATACAGGCCTTCTGAAGTGAATCGATGCACTTTATTGGACTTCAAAATCTCCACACCCATTCACTGCCATTATAAATCTTGGAAGAGCCAGGATATTTTTAAATATAACTCTGATTGTATACAGTACATAGGGTTCCTAGGATGGCCTGAGGGTGAGTAAATCATGGGGTAATTTTAATTTTCAGAGTTTAATTTTAGAGTCAACTATACCTTTAAAATATCAGTATTTGTTGATATTGGAAATAATTTGAACAGTGTTATTTTAATGTTATTTATGTACTAGTATGGTATTTATTACTTTTTTGAATTAGCATTTATTTTATTATTTTATAGTTTTAGTATTTTTGTTATGTGCTATTTTCATTATTATTATTTTTTTGTTGTTAAGCTTAATTTTTTTTATTTCAGTTCAGTAAATTTCTCATTATAATAATAATATAATTATCCTGGATTGTAATTTTTTTGTCACCTATTGTCATTTTTTTATTTAGCTTTATTTTTTTCAGTTGAATTTAGTTTTAATTATAATAATAATATAATATATATTTTCAAATAATATGTATATATATATTAAAGTAATTAGTAAATAAGTATATTTTATATTTTATAATAAGTAAATAAGTATATTTTAAATAATATTAAAATATATTCTATTTTAGCTTTATTTTAATTAACAATCTCTGCTATTTTTACATTTATATTACTTATTCTATCCTCTAACGCTCACTTAAAGTTATTCTTTGAAACCACAATAATTTATTAACACTGTTAAATGTAATCTTTATCAAATCTTTAAATGAATATCCATTATTCATACTGTAAATTTATATGCTGTGATGCCTAAATTCATGAGAATTTTAGCTTTTAGTTTTTTATCTTTAATTAATTTTGACAAATATTATAGTATAAATAGCATTTATACATTTAGCATTTATATAGCAGTACTTTATACTGTTTTATAGTATATTATTTAAATATTATAATTAATATACATTTTAATATTGGCCACTCTTGGTAATCACCCACAATAGAGTAACAAAGTTATTATCTACTTCCTTATTTTCTTTCTTTTTAATTATGTATTTAAATATTAATATGCTGACTGGATGTGGTTTTGTTGCTTTGTGCAGAATTCTTTGTGTAAATTAATATGGAAACTTGTTGGGTCTTGGGCTTAAAGGTAAAGTGTGACATTTTTCTGCCACTATTGCGGTCTGCCTGTTTATCCAGCCGGACAACACTGTATAAATCAAAGACATGAGTTTATGTCTACCTGAGAAATGAAAGAGGGGAAGTTTGAAACTTGTTTTTAAAAAGTTATTATTTTCGCACTGTTGGTTGCTCAGAAATTACGCACTTCACTTTTAAATGTACAATGTGACCCTGGGCCACAAAACCAAGTAGCAAGGGTATATTTGTAGCACTAGCCAACATTGTATGGATCAAAATGATCGATTTTTCTTTTATGCCAAAAATCATTAGAATATTAAGTAAAGATCATGTTCCATGACGATATTTAGTACATTTCCTACCATACATATATCAAAACCTTTTGATTAGTAATATGCATAGCTAAGAAATTCATTTGGACAACTTTAAAGGTGATTTTCTGAATATTTAGATTTTTTTGCACTGTCAGATTCCAGATTTTCAAATAGTTGTATCTCGACCAAATTTGGTCCTATTCTAACAAACCATACATCAATGAAAAGCTTATTTATCAGCTTTCAGGTAATGTATAAATCCCCTATGACTGTTTTTGTGGTCCAGGGTCACAAATAGATGACTAAGCTGTGTCATCATGAGAATGAAGAAGTTAAAACCATTTTACATCTTTTGTATAGGATGCATACACCCGTGGTGTTCCTCTCGGCTATGAGGAACTCTATCGCCACAAACAGGAACAGTGGGTACATCACCACGGCAACATGAACAGGCCGTCCCAATCCTCGCCGGTCTTCACTGTGGATGTGTGTTCAGAGGTACGGCCCACCGATATGGTGTTTTTAGAGGTGTGCGTCATGGGAAAACTACACCACATGTCTGCACCATGCTTAAGTGGCGTTAAATCAGATTTGTTGTTTCTTCGATTAATAACTTTGGCACCGAAGCTGCAGTTGCTCTTCTGAGGTGTGTTAAGCTATTTTAAGTGGGTCTGTTGCTCAGCAACTGATAAATCCAAAGCAAGAAGCAGTTCTGTCCTGAAAATTGTGTGTGTGCGTGTGTGTGTGTGTGTGTGTGTGTGTGTGTGTGTGTGTGTGTGTGTGTGTGCGCGCACAAGCGCTTTAATACGCATGAACTCTCTCAGAGAAAGATTTGGCACCACGGAGGCTGAGTCACTTTACATTGTTTCTTTCCACCCCCATTTATTTGAAACTGGCAGCCTGTTGCACACGGGTGGGTGTGAGATAGAATGTTGTCATCTCACTCTTTCTCCTCCTTTAGCATCCTGAGGGTGTAGGTGGTGGGCGTATGACTTGTAAGTGTCATGGTGGAGAAGAGAGTCTTGCCCACTACTCGCCCTGGTCGTGCAGCACCATCAGCCCATTTGAGTCAGAGCCCCACCATTTGTCAACCCACTCCTGTTCCAAACAGCTAGTAAGTGGATGCTTCACAACACAATTGCACTCATTTACTTTTAGAACAGCTAACTCGATAACACATTTCTATTTATTCCTTCAAAGGGCGTCAAAATGAATATGAAAGAGGTGGAAGTGAAACCACTTCAGATCACATTTACACTTACACACATGGGCGACATTAGGGGGGGCAAGGGGGGGCAGTTGCCCCCCCTGTGGTTAGTCATGGAATCCTCGACAGCCCCGCTGCAACTGCTTTAGCCAAGCTTAGGCTCGGTTGTACTTGGGAACTAGACGGTGCTATATAACCCTCAAACGAAAGCAAAGCAATTGAAGATCTGGCAAACTATCCAACGTGTTTTTGCAGCGTTGAGCAATGTAGCCAATCACAGACATATCTGTTGTTTCCGAACAGTCTTGTCAGAATTCACTCACTGCTGAAAGCGCCTGATCGGTTTTTATTAAGTGCCGTTTTGTGCGCTCGTGAATCATCTTGAGTGTAGACGCGATGTAAATAAAATATTAATTGTGTAGTTTAGAGAGCTTTATTAATTATAACGGAATTTTGTTAGATCTCTATGAAATTTTAGTGATAATAAGGGGAGCGTGCTTTGCACTTTCCAGGCTATAATCCATTTAGAATTTGTATGAAACTTTCGTTTTTCGGCACATGCAAGCTGATATGTTTTGGGAGTGACATTTGCATATTTACGCTGGGTTTATTCTCGAAATAATGGTGAAGCAATAGACGGGATAAAAATATATTTTCCCCTTCTCCCAAAACAACTTACTGTTTCAGCTATAAAATAGTTCAGTTTTGTATGTAATGGCAAAATGTTTATATTTAGTTTCGTTTTTTATTTAGCTAATTTAGAAAAACGCTTGGAGCATTTTTTATTCGTTAAATATATATATATTTACCGAACAGCGCCCAGCGGAAGACTGATCATAGTCTGTTTGATCAGTTTGCCTTCTCAAATCATCACAATTGCCTAAAATGAAATCTATAGATATAAAACAGTTCAAGTATAAAACAATGGTAGTTTAAACGTTACAAATAAATGTACGCTATGCGCATAGTTTGTGCAGAAAGTGGAAGCTAAAGCTTGCAGGACATCGAGGCACCAGCGCGATCATTGCATTTTTTTCATTGAAAGCAATTTAAAATTATCCGTCATTTTTGCTCACAAAGTACGAGTAATACATCGAAAAAAACGTTACAGCATTTTTATAAAACAAGGAAAACAAAAATTATGTGCTTTCTGCCGTCTGGTTCTTGAACAGGAGTGCTTAACAAAATGAAGCGAAATGCATGCCTCACAGACATAATAAATACATTTATAGAAAGCTTTAAATTATTACTTAACGAAATAAAACAAATCAAAAGCACAAACTCTTTCATGTAATCCATAAAGATGAATTTCTCTCTAAAGGCGCGTCCAAAAAGGAGATTGCGAGTCAGGATATTTGCGACACTGACTCAGAATACACAAATTAATTAATAAATAATTCATTTATGTCCTTACTCTTTCCTCGACACATTCATTGTTATTTATTTTTGCCGGTGCTTGGGGCGAGTTTTAGCCTATTGTGTGCGCTTGAACGTGGATTCAGCTGCGCTAAAGCACACTAAACGGTGTCTGAGTCGGTCTCAAAAGTGAAAGCGAAAGTGAAGTTTCGTGTTGTTTCCAACAGCGCGGAATTTTTTTTCTTCACCATAATTGATGGATGTTTAAATTATGAAAATAAGGAGAAGCCTAAAACAGGCCCGATGCCGGCCCGGGTCTGAACTATGACGTGAAAATTGGCCCGAAGCCGTAGCCCTGGGGTGTAAAAAAAAGTCAGGGCCCATCGGCCCGGGCTGAAGTGCAGCGCTTTAATTGACTGCTTTGATGTGCTGCAATACCCTAGGGCACTGTTTTAATGCTTACATCTGATTTTTTTTTCTTGCCCCCCCTGACTCAAGAGTCAAATGTCGCCCATGCTTACACACTTACATTGATATAGATGTGCGTATTTTTAAACAGATTGAATGAACAGTACAGATCTAATTTTCACTGAATATTTTTAAATACTCTAATTCTTCACCAGTTTTCTGTTGATTTCATCAAAGCGAATCAGCAGTGAATGTACCCCCTGTAGAAGTACAGTCACTTTAGATCCAATTTGCATTGAAGTACTTTTAAATGTAGTTATTCTTTAACAGATTCCTATTGATTTCCTCCAACTGAATCAACAATGAATGTACTGTATAGAGGGTAGAAGTGGAGTCACTTCAGATCAGATTCACACTTAAATACTTTTAAATGTGTTTATTCTTTACCAGATTCCTATTGATTTTGTCAAACTGAATCAACAAGTAATGTGTTGAGGGTACAAGTATAGTAGCTTCAGATCATATTTTCACTGAATATTGTTAAATACTCTTATTCTTTGCCAGATTACTATTGATTCCCTCAAAGCAAATCAGCAATGAATGTACAGAGGGTAGAAGTGGAGTCACTTCAGATCCAATTTGCATTAAAGTACTTTTAAATGTAGCTATTCTTTAACAGATTGCTATTGATTTTCTCAAACTGAATCAACAGTGAATGTATGGAATGTACAAGTGGAGTCACTTCAGATCAAATTTGCACTAAATTACTTTTAAATGTAGCTATTCTTAAACAGATTCCTACTGATTCCCTCAAACTGAATCAACAATGAATGTATAGAGGGTAGAAGTGGAGTCACTTCAGATTAAATTCACACTGAAATACTTTTAAATGTACTTATTCTTAAACAGATTCCTACTGATTCCCTCAAACGGAACCAACAATAAACATATAGAGGGTACAAATGGAGTCACTTCAGATTAAATTCACACTGAAATACTTTAAAATATGCTTATTCTTTAATAGATTACAGACTAACCTACACAAAAATGTATGTCCTCTAATATAACATTGTTTTTGGTGTCAATGATGATTACTCATAGGGCAGATTCTGAGTGGGAGAACATCTCTCACCTGATCTCAACAATGAGTTTCTAGTCTGAGAACACCAAACAACAGAACCAACTGTAATGCAGATTAATTTACCTCACAAAACATCAAAAGTAACCTAAAATTTATTAGGAAATTTTCACATTTTTGTTGTGATAATTGACTAGTTCCTCGTTTGTTGACTAGTTACATCACACAAAGCAGTGCTTCATAAGTGTGACTGTGATATGATTCCTAATTGAGATCTGATTATCTTTCCTCAGGAAGGGGAGAGTGGTGGCAAACGGTGGCTGCACTTGTTCGAGCCCTACAGGCGACTGAAAGACGAAGATCCCATCATTCCTTTTGGAGAGGGGCCCATCATCTCTAAATGGGGAGCCATCTCCCGCGCTTCCCGCACTGGCTTTCACACCACTGACCCGGTCCAGGCCACTGCGTCGCAAGGGTGCGCTGGCACCACTTCTATCAACTTTAGAGGTCAGAATTCATATTACTTTCTATGCTTTTGACTCTGAATGCATTTGGCTTTGAGAGTAATTCATGTTCCATTCTCTTTACAGACTATAGCTGTCATATTGGTCACAGTGACCTTAGATGGGGCCCACGTGGTTCTGATTCTTCTAGTCACTCCAGCTTTCTAGAAAGGTACCAGTTCAAATTTAGACGTCTTGTGTAGAAACTTCTTAATGCAAATACTTCGTATTAAGCAACAACAACAACAGAAATCCTATAGTCTTATTTTGACGCAGACATCTGAGCCATACTCTATATAGAGACTATATAGAGAGGGTTGGGTCCTGTTGACTCGGGTTAGTAAACAACCACCTAGTAACCACTCAAAACACTGTAGTAACCACATAATAGTTGTCCATGTGTAAAGTATTATTATCATTTGTACATTAGTTTTACTGGATTGTCAGGAACACTGTAGCAGTAGTCTTCACAGTGTTTCCCCATCTTCACCCCCACCCCATCCCGCTGTAGTCGTCTGGCTGTCCTCTGTAGCGCTCTAAAAATAGAGCAGCAGCCGGAACATAGCTCCTCTCGTTTGTGTTTGCAAAGCTCTTACACACTGCAATGAGAGCTTACATTTCATAGAGTGCCCTTAACACCCACAAGTCCTAATCTGCCTGCTACAATTCATGTACAATTCATGTATTATTCTGTATTCTACACTATTGTTGTGTATTTTTCTTTCAGAAATCTAAATATAATTTTAATTAATGTCTCTTGCATCAGTGATACTATTTTCAACCTGATGCTTGCTTATTTAAATTACCTCTGCTTTTGAGTTTTTAATATATAGTTTAATTTAATACATGTATTCATAAAGATGCATTATTAGTTTTTGGAAGAAGTCTCTTATGCTCACAAAGAATTAATTTATTTAATTAAAAACACAGTAAAAACTGTAATTTTTCAGCATCATTACTTCAGGCAATGGCATCACATGATCCTTCAGAAATCATTCTGATATGCTGATTTGCTGCAAAAAAATATGTATTTTTGTGTAAACCGTAATCAGTTTGTTTCAGGATGAACTGAAAGTTCAAAACCACTGTTTATTTAAAATAAAACCTTGTGTAACATTATAAATGTCTTTAATGTAACTTTTGATCAATTTAGTCTTTGCTGGATAAAAGTAAAATGTCTTTAAAAATGCTTATGTAAACTTTTAAACAGTGTATATATATATATATATATATATATAAATTTAGTACATTTATTAAAAAGAAAACGAATTTTAGTGCTCTAATACTAGAACATTGTTTTTGGTGTCAATGATGATTACTCATAGGGCAGATTCTGAGTGGGAGAACATCTCTCACCTGATCTCAGTATTGAGTTTCTAGTCTGAGAACACCAAACAACAGAACCGATTGATTTGTGTTTTTAGCTTTGGGGCGGTTTCAGAGCTCAGTGTGTGTGTCTGTGTGTTCCAGCGATCAGGTGGCCGTGTCAGGGCTGCATGTAAGGCGTAATTCCTTCAGCTGCGGGTCAAAGCGGGGCACAGATCTGCTGGGGAAAGATGGGACGGAGAGTGAGCCTGACAGAGACATCGAGCTGGAGCTGTCCGCTCTTGACATGGAGGACACAGAGACTCAGGACTGCAACTCTGAGGTAACTTTTAGTTTTAGCCTTAAAAGCCTACATTGGGTTGTTTAGTGTTTAATTGCTTGTATAATCTGAAGGACTCTATGGAAACGCAAAGACGCTCCCAGAACAGCCACCTCTCTGCAGTCTTCGGTGATCCAGCAGCAAGTTCTCAGTTGGAAAACAACCTGTCTGACAGAATGGACGCCCACCTTATGAAGAAGATGGCATTCAGGTAAACAGAGCTTTGTTGACACTGCACACAAATCTGATTCGGTTTTTGAATCCCTATTTTTAGGGCTGACTGTTTGCTTGTCATTTTGCAAGTGATGAAATCGGACCAGTTTGTTTGTAGTTGCTGTAGTAATGATGTAAGCACAATGTCAAGATATTTTCTCATACAACAACTGTCAGTGCTGTCAGTGTGGAAAGAGAGGACAACTTTGCCAAAAGTTGATAAGCTTATTTATATTAATAGGGGATGTCATTTATTATTTATCTTCTGGTGGCTATTACAGAAAGACCCTCTCTCCTGGAGACCTCAGTATGGGTAAGATGCCTATGAGGACGTGCTCGCCCAGGCCTGGAGACCCTCCACGACCCAGTCCAGGACCTGAGATGCTGCTAAACGGGAACTGAGGCGGGCTGAAAACACCAGTCCTCCTCATGTTCTAATTCCATGGGGTCATGCCAAGAATCCACCATCCTCCTTAGGTAGAAGGTAGAGTTGCCCTTATAGGAGTCAATCGAGGCAGCGAGACGCAGCCGAAAGCCTTCTGTATTCATGTGTTCTCTTCATAAGAGCTAGCTATGCCCTGTAATTGTAATCACTCATCATCTGTTCAGAGTCAGTTTGTTTTTCTTAATCACTGCTTGTGGATGAATGTTCACGTTGAGTCACAACTCCACCTCAGGTAACTCTCGATGTCAGCCAATCAGAACTCTCTCCAAGCCAGGAAACCAAGTACCCATGCCCCGTAACTCTGTACAGAAGTGACGGTTCTCACTAGCTTTTAGCACACTGAGGAAACCATAATCTACTGTATAATGATTATATAGCAGACTCTTCCAATATATATTAAGAATAACCAAGGTGCTTGGAATCTATAGTACATGCATTATAATTAATATTATTGCAGTGTTAGCCACTGAAATGTTATGTGCATTAATTGTTTGTTGGGCGTCATTGTTTGAAACAACCATTCATTGATCATTGTTTAAATGTTTGTGTGTGGATTATGGTATATAACTTGTATCTCTAAGAGACATTTCACAGGTAATTTATATTTTGTAGAAATACTCAAAAGACACAGTTCACCTAAAAATGAAAATTCTGTCATTCTGAACACAACCTTAAAGTGGCACATACGACTTGTGTGCTATTTCCAAGTCCTATGAAGCTATACAATCATTTTGTGTCATACAATCGTTTTACGCAGTTAATCACTGAAAATCCCCCCACTGGCAGTGTAGTAATTGAGACCAGTTTGTTCAAGTTCAAGTCCAGGCCACCCCGAATACTTACGCAGAGTCAAGACAAACACCAGAAGAGGGTCGAGCCAAGTCAGAGTTAAAAAAGACACCAGACGAGGGCCGACTCTAAGTCAAGACCACGACCAGAAGATGGGTAAGTCTGAGTAAAGTCAGAGACCAGAAAAGGATTGAGTCCGAGTCAAGACCAAGACCAGAAGAGAGTCGAGGGTGAGTCAAGACTGAGACCAGAAGATGGGCAAATCTGAGTCAAGGCCGAGACCAGGAAAAGGTTGAGTCTGATTCAGGACCAAGACCAGAAGATGGTCGAGTCTAAGTCAAAAAAGACATAGGAAGAGGGCCAAGTCAAGACTGAGACCAAAAGATGGGCGAGTCTGAGTCAAGACCGAGATCAGAAGATGGTTGAGTCTGAGTCAAGACCAAGACCAGAAGAGAGTCAAGTCTAAATGAAGACAGAGACCAGAAGAGGGTCGAGTCTGAGTCAAGACAGAGACCAGAAGAGGGTTAAGTCTGAGTCAAGACTGAGACCAGAAGAGGGCTGAGTCTGAGTGAAGACAGAGACCAGAAAAGGGTTGAGTCTGAGTCAGAGTCAAAAAAGATACTGGAAGAGGGCCAAGTCAAGACTGAGACCAAAAGATGGACGTGTCTGAGTCAACACCGAAGCCAGAAAAGGGTCAGGTCTAAATGAAGACAGAGACCATAAGAGGGTCGAGTCTGAGTCAAGACCAAAACTAAAAAAGGGTGGAGTCAGAGTCAAAAAAGACACTTGAAGAGGGCTAAGTCTATGTCAAGACCGAGACCAGAAAAGGGTCAAGTCTGAGTGAAGACAGAGACCAGAAAAGAGTTGAGTCTGAGCGAAGACAGAGACCAGAAAAGGGTCAAAACAGAGTCAAGACAAACACCAGAAAAGGGCAGAGTCCAAATCAAGACTGAGACCAGAAGAGAATTGAATCTGAGTGAAGACAGACACCAGAAGAGGGTTGAGTCAGAGTCAAGACAGAGACCAGAAGAGGACAAAGTCTGAGTCAAGACCGAGACTAGAAGAGGACTGAGTCTGAGTGAATACAGAGACCAGAAGAGGGTGGAGTCTGAGTCAAGACTAAAATCAGAAGATAGTCACATCTGGGTCAAGACAAACACCAGAAAAGGGCAAAGTTTGAATCAAAACTGAGACCAGAAGAGAACTGAGTCTTGAGTCAAGACAGAGACCAGAAGAGGGCTGCGCCAACATCAAGACAGAGAGCAGAAGAGGGCAGAGTCTGAGTCAAAATCCAAACCAGAAGAGGGTTGAGTCTGAGTGAAGTCAGAAGAGAGTTGAGTCTGAGTCATGACTGAGACCAGAAGAGGGTTGAGTCCAAATAAAGACAGAGATCAGAAGAGGGTTGAGTCCGAGTCAAGACAGAGACCAGAAGCGGGTTGAGTCCGAGTCAAGACAGAGACCAGAAGAGGGTTGAGTCCGAGTCAAGACAGAGACCAGAAGAGGGTTGAGTCCGAGTCAGAGACCAGAAGAGGGTTGAGTCCGAGTCAAGACAGAGACCAGAAGAGGGTTGAGTCCGAGTCAGAGACCAGAAGAGGGTTGAGTCCGAGTCAAGACAGAGACCAGAAGAGGGTTGAGTCCGAGTCAGAGACCAGAAGAGAGTTGAGTCCGAGTCAAGACAGAGACCAGAAGAGGGTTGAGTCCGAGTCAAGACAGAGACCAGAAGAGGGTTTGTCTGAGTCAAGACTGAGACCAGAAGAGGGTTTGTCTGAGTCAAGACTGAGACCAGAAGAGGGCTAAGTCTGAGTGAAGACAGAGACCAAAAGAGGGTTGAGTCTGAGTCAAGACTAAAATCAGAAGATAGTCACATCTGGGTCAAGACAAACACCAGAAAAGGCCAGAGTCAGAATCAAGACTCAGACCAGAAGAGGATTAAGTCTGAGTCAAGACAAGAGACCAGAAGAGGGCAGAGTCTGAGTTAAAACTAAACTCAAAAAAGAGTCACATCTGGGTCAAAACAAGCAAGACAGAGCCCACTAGAGCAGGGTTGGCGAACTCCGGTCCCGCAGAGTTCAGCTCCAACCCTAATAAAAACCGCCTGCCTGTAGCTTCCCAGTAACCCTGTAGACCTTTATTAGCCTGTTCAGGTGAGTTTGATTAGGGTTAAACCAAAACTTTTTGGGTGAACTGTTTCTTTAATAGCTAGAAGCAACAAACAGCACAGTAGAATTTCACAGTTCAGTCTTGTTTGAGGATGTGGAATTGTTTAGTGTGTATGAAACGCCTAATACAGTGACAGTTCCCGTCTGTTGTTTACAATAGTCAAAAGGTCACTTTGGTTTTCGTTTTCACTGTTGCTTATTCCTGTAGTTTCAGTTTGAAAGATACAGATTAGACTGAGTTTTAGGGTTCTTTATTTTCCAAAATTCTTGTTTTCCCTTTATTTTATTACAAAACATTGCTAACTTCCATGAAGTTGTTGTTGGAATATTTTGTATCAGTTTGAAATTGTTCGGTCAGCATTTTTGAAAGTACAATCAACCCTACAGTATCTACAAACCATCACATGTTTTATGTTCATCACAGGACTATTTCCTGCTTGATTAAGAGTAAAAATAATCACAATAACTCCAAGATTGCTGGTGTTTAAGACTTTAGTGTTCCTGAAAGGAGATTAAAACTGTAACAGCGGATAGAATAACTCTATTTAAAACAGCATTTCAGTATCTAATTTACGACAGGATGGTTTTATTGTTTCACTGATTTCTCTTTTGTTAAATGTGTTGCCTGGACCAGTTAAGTGTGTATATGTTTGTATTAGTGTATGAATGTGCATATTGTCTTAAGCCTGAACAAAATATGAATATGAATGCATTATCACTTAAGACTGTTAATCACGGTTTTACTTATGTGGTATTAGTGTTTTTCCACTGAGTGAATCTTCCTGGTCTCGGCTCAAGCGCCGCCTCATTAAATCTCATTTTGCCTCCTGCAGTCGAAAGTGTTTCTCGACAGGCGATGTTACAGCTGCACCTTCCAGCAAAGACATTTTTTTTGCAAAATGCGATATACAGAAATATGTTTTTTTTTAATGGACGAGTCCTAGTGGGTTGATTCAGTGTACATGTAAAGAATTTTGCTTTTATTTTTGGTTTCTATTCTATTTGTTCGATATGAGAGTTTTAAAAGTGGCGCTGGGTTGGTAACAATACAAGTTTCTGTTTGAATTTTTATCGCTAGCTATCAAATGGCCTTTTTCCTTTTTTATCGCCTGTTGCGATGCAGCAAAGCCTTATTAGTACATGTTCGACTGCCCAGCTCAGCCCTGTATCATGCATGCTGCCTTTGGCAAAGAGGTTCTTTGGCAAAGGAAGTATGATTGTGTAGTTGTGTCACACAACACCCCAGTGCTGTGAGTGGCCTGCACTGTATCTTGCATTTTATTCACTTCCTATAGCACTTATCTGGATTATGATTGTTTTATATCCATAGTTCTGTAGTGTTTTTTTTTTCCCTTGGAAATGTCAGTTTTGTTTGCATTTAAATTTTACAAATTTGCTTAGCTGTAATAATGGGGCAGGACGTGTTTGGTTGTGATGATGCTTGTTTTTGTCCTGTGTGCAACTGCAAAAACGAACTGATGTGTTGGATATTTTTACGTCTGTATTAGACATTTTATTTGCAAATCTATTGTTCGATTCAATTGTAAATGAATAGAAGATGGGCATCCGTCATTTTATACAACCAGAGCCATCATTCGATGGCCATACTGCACATTTTTATGATATATAATCAGATATATGAGGCTATTTATGGTCACAGAGAGAAAGATTCTAAAAGTCAGGAATATCTTTTGATGAAATAATAGTAGAAATTATTTATATTGCATTTGTTTCTTTTTAAATACCACCGGGCAAAGATTTCCCTTTTGCGTGTGGCAATGCAAGAAAGAATATATAGAAATGTAGCCGATGCACAGCCGATTCTTACTGGTTGTTTGTTTGTTATTGCTCTTGTATCTTGGCTAAGCTTGGCTCTGATATGTAGGGCAAGCTGGTGAGATGAATCTAAAGGTCATGACATGTAGTTGCATGCCAAGATAATAAACACAGTTACATCGTCATTTGAGTGTTCAGACTCTTTCTTACACCCCAAGATACAGTTTTATGAATAAGCATGACATCTGCTGGTGGACGGTGGTACGACAAACCTGGACAAACTGAAGAACCTGAAATCGTCATTTGAAGATGCTCTAAACCAGGGGTTTTCAAACCTGTCCTGGAGCCTCCCCTGCCCTGCACATTTTGCTGGTCTCTCTCATCTAATACACCTGATTCAAATCATCAGCTCATTAGACTGCAAGACCTGAATTGGGTGTGCCTAATAAGGGAGACATACAAAATGTGCAGGGCAGGGGAGGCTCCAGGACAGGTTTGAAAACCCCTGCTCTAAACGATTTCCGCTCAGAAATGTCTACATTTCACAAATAAGTATTAAGAAATAGCAATTAACGTTGAAATAGACATTCAAATTTTGAAGAAGAAAGAGTAAAACAGTTTTGTCCTACAAAATGTGACCCTAGACCACAAGTAGCACGGATATATTTGTAGCAATAGCCAACAATACATTGTATGGGTCAAAATTATATTTTTTTCTTTTATGCTAATAATCATTAGGATATTAAGTAAAGATGAAGAAACTTCTCTTAAAGAGGAAGGAAAATTGATCCAAACCAGTGTTGTAACATCACAACCTGGGAGGGGTTATAGATATAAATATGTGACCCTGGAACACAAAACCAGTCATAAAGGTCAATTTTTTGAAACTGAGATTTATACATCATCTTAAGGCGAGACACTGCAGGTGAATAGGGTAAAAAAATGAACTAATAGTTATCACCTTACTTACCCAGTTGATTGATTACATTGGTAATTGCAAACATTTTTTGTATTACAAGTTTTCTAAAATGTTAGGTTTACATATGCAAATGAGGCATTATTTAATGAAATATGCACTAATTTGCATACATTTCTAGTGCAAATATCTGAACACTGGATGAAGTCAGTTTCAAAACTCTTGTTTATTTTTTTTGACATATTAGAGTCAGAAGTTTTTACAGAGGGAATTTTGAGTATCTCATTTCGTCATGCTATAATTCAACATAATAAAATGCTATAATTCTATTATAAAACCTAGAACAGACAGGACACACTATATATTTTTTTTTACCATTTTTGGGGAATAAAATGTATAAAATCAAGCAAATTACATATGAACAAATCCCTCTGTAAAAACCTTCAGGATATAATCAGGAATAAAAATGTAAAGTTTGGTGTGTGTAAATGCTACTGAAATTGAGATTTATGGCTCAGTGTATACAAAGATACAAAACAGATTTCAGTACTTCAAAAAGTTGGTACATTACCATTATATCAGTGAAATTATGGTATTTACCTGTAAATTTAAGTGAAATCCGTAAAATGTAAAACATTGCTACCGTATTTTTTACGGTATAATTTTGGCAACCACAGCTGCCAGTTTTTTACCGTAAATTTTACGGCTTTTTTTTTTTTACAGTGTAGGAGAAAAAACTCATTTTGAGAAAACGACCTTTAAAAATATGTATTGTAACTGGAATCTTTTGACACAAATAGATAAAGTGCTATATAAGAAACACTTAACAGTGTTTTTTGGATGTTTTCTTTCCATTAGTCTGAAAAAAAAAAAAAAACACTTTATGAAAAACCAAAAAGCCCAAAATCTCAAAATTGACAGGTGCATGAAAAAAACTGTTTTTGCCTGCAGTGTCTCCCCTTAAATCTAAAAATATGATTATGGAATTCCATATGATGGTTTGTTCGGATAGGACAATATTTGGCCAAGATACAATTATTTGAAAATCTGAAATTTCAAGGTGCAAAAAAATCTAAATATTAAGAAAATCACCTTTAAAGTTGTCCAAATGAAGTTCTTAGCAATGCATATTACTAATCAAAAATTAAGTTTTGATATATTTACGGTAGAAAATTTACTAAATATCTTCATGGAACATTACTTAATATCCTAATGATTTTGGGCATAAAAGAAAAATGTATCATTTTGACCCATAGAGTGTATTGTTGGCTATTGACTGTTTTTGTGGTCCAGTGTCCAGTTTATCTATTATTTATATCATGTTACTATTTTTCACACTTTCAAATGCCTACAATATTAGGAAATATTTACCTCACATGTCAGAGTTTCTTTATATTGTCAAAAATATAGATTTATTTATTTGTAACCCCACTAAAGTCACACTAAAAGAATATTGTTATAGCTATAGTTTATATTAAGATTAGTTTACGGTAGGAAATACATGTTAATCAGTCAGAGGATCGAAGATTTTGTTCCAAACTGCATATGGTTTGTTACAGAAGTATATTGAAATGTACTGTATGCTTATACTTGTACTAGGCTATAGACATTAGTCAGTTAGTCACCATATTAAATTTAACAAGGATGAAAACGAGGCTATGAGGAATAGAACTTGCAGTCGTCAGAATTGCATGCAGTGTATAAACATCCTCATTTTCAGAACCCAAAACTTTTATAACGTTTCATCAGCTGAACACTCGGTATGTTTAAACAAAAGTACAATCTCCTGAGTCCTGAACACACTGAATTCGTTTTATCCCTTTTATTTCTGTCAAAAAATAAATAAATAGGCTAAAAATAAATACGGCACACCCTGACTAAGGTCTCTTGTAGTATACAACAGTTTCATATGGTTTCTGCTTTTTCTGCAGTACGTGCTCCACTTCCACTTACTATCATCTCAAATTAATTTGACTGCCAAATGTTTCGAAATTTGATGCAAAATAGATTAAAAATGTGAAATTGTGCTTATTTTGTAAATGATAAACACTCTCTTCAGATAACATGCCAACATTAACATGACAGCAGTGTAGCATACTAAGTTACCGTTTGAAATGTTTTTTCTTCCATAGTTTTGATAATGCTCTATCATTATGCAGAACGTAGTACGTACTGCGCAGAACGCAGTACGCTAGTATTCGAATCCATTCCGAAGATAGCCGAAGAGTGCGGCGGCGCATGCGCAGTGCGAGCGGGGTTTGGTTTGTGTTTACAGCAGCACTGTTGCTGGCTAATGTTCAGCGCTGTTATGTCAAGCCTCTCTGGAATAAAAAGCTTTTGTGGAAACAGGTAGGATGAGTGGCAGCGATGCACACTTCCGTGTTTTTATTTATTCTACACGTCCGCTTTTTTACTCAGTAGTTTCGTCGTTTTAGGGGGAAGATATAACACAATATATGCAGATTTGGATTTGAGGCTAGCATGCTACAGTGTGTTAGCCCGTTAAAGGCCGTGTGCTGATCTCTGCTTCACTGCATGACACAAAACCTGCAAAGATCTGCTGTCTGCACAGCACACATGACCATCGTTGTGACAGATTCTGTTTTAAACAAAGAAAAATAGAAAAACCAACGACGTTGTTTGTGTGTTACTGTCTAAGCCATATATAAGATGTAATTAGAGGATTTATTCGCCTCTCATAGTAGAAATGCATCATCTGCAATAGATGCAAACACACCTGCAATACTACGTTTCATCGCATGTGTAATGATTCTGAATATAGTTTGTGATAGTCATGTGTTTGATTGTACTAGCTAGTGATTCTGACTCGAATCATTTAAATCCGCTAAAAACATCTTTGCCTGTTTAGTGAATCTCTCTGCAGTTTACGTTGTTACGCCAATAGGTGGCTTTCTTTCTCTATGTAATAAGCAAGTGATTGAATCATGCATTCAAGTGTTTCCTTAAAGGAACACTCCACTTTTTTTAGAAATAGGCTCATTCTCCAGCTCCCCCTGAGTTAATATGTTAAGTTTTATCGTTTTGAAATCTATTCAGCCGTTCTCCTGTTCTGGCGATATCACTTTTAGCATAGCTTAGCATAGTTCATTGAATCCTATTAGAGCAATAGCATCGCGTTCAAAAATAACCAACGAGTTTCGATATTTGTCCTATTAAAAACTTGACTCTTCTGTAGTTATATCGTGTACTAAGACCGGGGGAAAATGTAAAGATGCGATTTTCTAGGCTGGTAAGATTAGGAACTACACTCCCATTCTGGCGTAATAGTCAAGGAAGTTTGCTGCCGTAATATGGACGCAGCAGGTGCAGTAATATCATGCAGTGCCTGAAATTTGTTCCCAGCTGGGTAACTTCCAACGAGGAACGCTCTCTGTGCATGTAGTTGGTCATGTTGTGCTGCGTGATATTACTGCACCTGCTTCGGCCATATTACGGCAGCAAACTTCCTTGACTATTACGCCGGAATGGGAGTGTAGTTCCTAATCTTATCGGCCTAGAAAATCTCATCTTTACATTTTCCGCCGGTCTTAGTATACGATATAACTACAGAAGAGTCAAGTTTTAAATAGGACAAATACTGAAACTCGTTGGTCATTTTTGAACGCGATGCTATTGGTCTAATAGGATTCAATGATCTATGCTAAGCTATGCTAAAAGTGATATCGCCAGAACAGGAGAACGGCTGAATGGATTTCAAAACGGTAAAAATCAACTTATTAACTCGGAGGGGGAGTTGGAGAATGAGCCTATTTCCAAAAAAAGTTCCACGTGTTCCTTTAATGCATGACAGAGACAAGTTAGCGTTAGTGAAATTTTTCACTCTGTGCACGGGTTCCTAGCGGCCATATTGGTGACGCTGAATGTAAACAGTTCCACTGAACCGAACGAAATTCATATTTTACTGATTATTGCTGCTGAAAATGGTCAATTATCATCATTTTTTGGGCTGTACTAATCGGTTAGGAAAAAAAAAAACATTTAGAGAACTGACAAAACTGATAAAAGTTATAACAAATCAACGAGAAGAGTGCAAAAAACTGAGGAACAAAAGGTATTTGTGGTTGGCCAAACTGAACCAGGATTTCCAGAGCAAGAATCTTGATGACATTTATGTTTGTTCATATCATTTTCATTTGATTTAGCAGTTTCCACACATTCTGTCCATGATTTAGACAGCATAAATTAGTGGAACAATGTATTAAGTATTATATTAACTGTGCAGTCAATGCTGTTGTTTACATCCGAATATGTCATTATTGCTGTGCATCCGGATATCTGACCAAACCGCGACGTAAGTGCAAACCCTCCATTGAAACGAATTGAAAAGAGCAACGGTAAATAACTGCACACTGAGCTGGATTTCGCTTTAAAACTGGAAAGACAGGTCAGTGCAGTGAGAATGATTCATTGATTCACGATTCATTTTGCTCCAGTTCATTGAATTGTTTACAAACAAAACACTGAGATCACTAATTGTAGCACAACCTTATTTCTCCACCCAGAGGCGGATGTTACTGTCAGCAGTGAGTTCAGCCCTCATAAATGCACATTAATGTTGCTAATATGATTTTAGATTGCATTGGAGGAGCTGTGTGTCTGGTACAAAGAGCCAACAGCCACACCTTAAGATTTAAACCCAGACTGGTAACTTTTTTTATGTCCTGACAGGTGAAGTAACGTATTTATTTAATCTATTGATTCAGTAATTACTCAGGCATTTATTTTAAAGTGAGCAGTGCAACAAAAACTTAGCCTGAAAGCAGTTTGAACAAAGCTGAAATGTTGCAGAAGTTTGTATCGTATTTATTTTTATTGATAAATATTCTTAAAATTGGTTGTTGTTAATATAAAAATTCTAATTGTTATTATTTAAAATTTTATTATTAATACATAATTATATAATGATACACATATACAGTCAAGCCCGAAATTACTCATACCCCTGGCAAATTTTGGCTTAAAGTTACTTTTATTCAACAAGCATTTTATTTTTTTTTTGATTAGAAATGACACAGACGTCTCCCAGAAGATAATGAGACGATGTACAAGAGGCATCATTGTGGAAAAAAATATTACTCATCTTTTATTTACATTTAAACAAAAAGTGGCATGTCCAAAATTCTTCACACCCTTCTCAATCATCAATAGAAAAGCCTTTATTGGCTATTGCAGCAATCAAACGCTTCCTATAATTGCTGACCAGCTTTTTGCATGTCTCCACTGGTATTGTTGCCCATTCATCTTTAGCGATGAGCTCCAACTCTTTCAGGTTGGAGTAGGGCTGCACGATTAATCGAACCATGTTGTGAGGCGCGTTTAGTCAATGAAGCCGGTACTTTGATTAGTAGTAAATCTCCATCACGTGCGTTCAGCTGGAGCATTCAGATGCGTAAATCACTGACAAGCTACGCGATTTTGCCTCTGAATGCTCCAGCTGAACGCACGTGATGGAGATTTACTACTAATCAAAGTACCGGCTTCATTGACTAAACGCACCTCACAAGATTGTTCGATTAATCGTGCAGCACTAGGTTGGAGGGTCTCCTTGCCATCACCCTGATCTTTAGCTCCTTCCACAGATTCTCAGTTGGATTTAAGTAGGATTGGGCATAGGGCTGGGCGATAAATCGAAAGCGATTCTAAGGCGCGTTTAGTGAATGAAGCCGGTACTTTGATTAGTAGTAAATCTCCATCACGTGCGTTCAGCTGGAGTGTTCAGAGGCGTAAATCACTGACAAGCTACGCCAAATCGCGCTAAAAATCGCATTCGATTCGATTCGAGATTTACTACTAATCAAAGTACCGGCTTCATTCACTAAACGCGCCTTAGAATCGCTTTCGATTTATCGCCCAGCCCTAGTTGGGCATCGTTTTGATTTGAACGATTCTGATTCCGATTCTTCCTTTTGATTTCGGTTCTTTTCGATTCTCAATTCCGATTCTTTGTGGGCTGGAGTCAAAACGATTGTCCCCCCTCCCACTCCCCCTCTGGCCTGCACTCACATAGGGTTTCAGCATTCGTGCCGGAGCACGCTTACGTAATTATGGTTTGACGGTTTCAGGATAAACAGGAAGAGCGCGCTCTCGCTGAACGCAATTTAGTCCATCGCTCTTTTTACTTTGTGGATAGTAATTTTGAGTCGTTTGTTCCGCGGTTGTCCACAGCCTATTGTTAAACATGTCTATCGCATTTGTGGCACGAAAATTTTCGCGCAACCGTGCTGCTTGTATGAGGAGGTTTGCAAGGTACCAGCTGAAGTGCAGCAAGGACTTTGCAGCTTTGATTATGGACTATAAAAACGCTGATTACCTCGCAAAAACGCGACATCACGCGTCCTGTTCCGTGCTCCAGCACGGTTAGCGCTCACACTGCATGCGAACCGCGCCCGAGTCCAACTGAACCGTGCTCTGGCCCACCTCTTCCAAGCGGGCCAGGGCCGGTGTAGCGAGCCGCGCCCGGGCAAGGTTCGGAGCACTCACACTAGTCAAACGAACCGCGCTTTGGTGGTCAAACGCACTCGGGCACGGTTCAAACTGCCTAGTGTGAGTACACCCTTAGTGTGAAATAAAGCCACTCTTTTGAGCGCCGCTTACCGTGCTCCATAGCTGCCTGCAACTGAACAAGCGCGCGGCAAGCACTTCCGTAAATACGGTGGCCACAATGGAAACCAAAACTTGCGTGTTTGTAACCGATGATCGGAATCGAAAACAAATTTTATAAACAATTCCAATGGCATCGTTATTTTTTTAACGGTTCCAAGTTGGAACCGGTTCTCGATGCCCAACCCTAGATTTAAGTCAGGACTCTGGCGGGCAGGTCCTCAGTGAACTCCTTTGTCTTAGCCATGACTGTCCACAAACCAACAGCAGAGAGCTTCTGTTTTTCACCTGTTGAGTTGATTAAAACAGCTGTTCCCAATGAATCAGGGTAATTAGGATGCTTTAGAACAGCTTGGACTATTTGGAATGGTATAGAACTTTGGATTTTCCCATAGACTGTGACATTTTGCAAAGGGTATGAATAATTTTGGACATGCCACTTTTTGTTCAAATATAAATAAAAGTTGAGAAATATATTTTTCCACAATGATGCCTCTTGTACATCGTCTTATTATCTTTTGCGAGAAGCCACTGTCATTTGCGGTCAAAAAAAACTTGCTGGTTGAATAAAAGTAACTTTAAGTCAGAATTTGCCAGGGGTATGAATAATTTCGGGCTGGACTGTACATAATCTTTTATGAAATCCTTTTTTTTTTTATCAGTAAAACTGTAAAATATTACTACAATTTAAAATCACTGCTTTTTATTTTAATATATTTAAAAATGTAATATTCCTGTGATGTAAAGATGATTTTTAGCATCATTATTATTATCAAAAACCATTTACCATTTAAAAGTGTGTGGTAAGTTTAAAAAAAAAAAATAATAATATTGTGATGATAAAACATGTATAATATGAAAGATGTCCATTACAAAAAACGGAATAAATTGCATTTTAAAATATATTGAAATAGGAAACAGTTATTTTAAATATTAAAGTAATAATATTTTGGAATATTTCAATATTGTGGATCAAATAAATGTTGCCTTGGTAAGCATAAGTAAAGCATTAAAAGCATTAAAAGTGTAAATTATCCCAAATTTGTGACTGGTAGTAGTATGTATAAATAAATTCTTTCTTTGATTGAAAAACCTAACTGTAGACTGTACGTATTATTAATACATTATAATTCCCAATGTGCTTGTGTTCCTCGACAATAAACATGCTCCTCAGTGGATGTTATGTTGCCAAGGCAGCGATGGCGAGTTGCTCAAGGGTCTGTGTCTACATCTGGGAAAATAACTGACTTGCAGCACCACTGCTTCTATATGCACATATTGGGCATGATGTTGAACTGAACCGTTTCCCAAATCACGTGGGAACGCGTGAGTGATGTGTGAGCAGGGGACAGTCAGAAAGGCCCAGTGGATGAGCATGTGTTTAACGGCACAATGACAGATGCTTCTCATGTCCAGGGTATGTGAGACAGCTGGCCCATGTGCAACCGCACCCTGACTCGATATCACTGACACAGGCCACATGCTTCACTCGGATATTTGAACTACTAACTACAAACCCGTCTTGATGGTCATTTGTTTTTGCTTATTCAGTGTTTTATGGAAGCTTGTTTCCACCACAGGATGTTAAAAAAAGTAATTTAGACTTTAATCTCATAATTCAGACTATATCTCACTTTTTTTTCATTGCATTTCTCAGAAAAAAAAAAAAACAGAATTGTGAGATGTAAGCCCACAATGGCAAGAAAAAAAGTCTAAATTCTTAGATAAAAAGCAGAAAAAAAAACAAAACAGATTTTCAGGATGTAAATTCATAATTCTGTGAAAAAGTCAAAATTGTGAGAAATAAACTCAGAATTGCAGGAAAGAAAGTCAGAATTCAGAGTTCATATTTATAATGTGAGATAAAATGTCATCGTTATTTTTATTTTTGCAAGATGTAAACTCAGAATCCTGAGGAAAAAATTATGTCTTGCATTTATGACTTTTTCCTCTGAATTGCGAGAAACAGTCTGAATTGTAAAATTATGAGATGTAAACTCTTTAGAATAAAGTCAGAATTGTGAGCAAGTTTGAATTTTGTTTTTATATCTTGCAATTTTGACTTTAATCTCTAAATTGCAATAAAAAAGTTGGAACTGAGAGATAAAAACTCATAATTTTTTTTTGTATTGCTTGCTGAAATAAACAAAAATTTGAATTGTAAAACTCAGAAACAGAGAAACAAAGCCTGAATTCTGAGTTTGTATCTCACAATTCTGACCTTTTCCTTTGAATTGCGAGAAACAAAATCTGAATTGTTAGATATAAATTCAGAATTGTGAGATGTAAGCTCACAATTACAAGAAAAAAGTCTGAATTCTTACATAAAAAGTCATAATTAACTTTTTAAATAAAAAAAACGTGTGTAAACTCAGAATCCCGAGAATAAAGTCAGAATAGTGAAAAAAGTTTGATTTCTGAATTTACATCTAGCGATTCTGACTTTATTTTCTAAATTGCAAAAAAGTCAGAATTGAGAGATAAAAACTTGTAATGGCAATTTTTTTGTATTCCTCACTGAAACAAACAAATAAACAAGCAAAAAAACTGAATTGTGAGATGTAAACTCAGAACTGTGAGAAACAAAGTCTGAATTCTAAGTTTATCTCACAATTCTGACATTTTCCTCTAAATTTGCAAGAAACAAAGTCTGAATTGTAAAATGTAAGCTCACAATTTCAAGAAAAAAGTCTGAATTCTTACATAAAAAGTCATAATTAACTTTTTTTATTCCATGCAAAAAAACCTGATTTGCGAGATGAATCAAGTCAGAATTGTGAGAAAGTTTGAATTTTGTATTTATATCACGTAATTCTGACTTTAATTTCTAAATAGCAAGAAAAAAGTCAGAACTGAGAGATAAAAACTCACAATTATGTTTTTATCTATTCCTCACTGAAACAAACAAATAAACAAGCAAAATTCTGAATTGCGAGATGTAAGCTCACAATTGAAAAAAAGTCTGAATTCTTACTTAAAAATGTGTAATTAACTTTTTTATTCCATCAAAAAAAAAAAAAATTTGCGAGATGTAAACTCAGAATCCCGAGAATAAAGTCAGAATTGTGAGAAAGTTCTGACTCTTTCCTCTAAGTTGTGAGAAACAAAGTCTGAATTCTGAGTTTATATCTCGCAGTTCTGACTTTTTCCTCTAAGTTGTGAGAAACAAAGTCTGAATTCTGAGTTTATATCTTGCAGTTGTGACTTTTTCCTCTAAATTGTGAGAAACAAAGTCTGAATTCTGAGTTTATATCTTGCAGTTGTGACTTTTTCCTCTAAATTGTGAGAAACAAAGTCTGAATTCTGAGTTTATATCTTGCAGTTGTGACTTTTTCCTCTAAATTGTGAGAAACAAAGTCTGAATTCTGAGTTTATATCTTGCAGTTGTGACTTTTTCCTCTAAATTGTGAGAAACAAAGTCTGAATTCTGAGTTTATATCTTGCAGTTGTGACTTTTTCCTCTAAATTGTGAGAAACAAAGTCTGAATTCTGAGTTTATATCTTGCAGTTGTGACTTTTTCCTCTAAATTGTGAGAAACAAAGTCCGAATTCTGAGTTTATATCTCGCAGTTCTGACTTTTTCCTCTAAGTTGTGACTGTGAGAAACAAAGTCTGAATTCATATCTTGCAGTTCTGACTTTTTCCTCTAAATTGTGAGAAACAAAGTCCGAATTCTGAGTTTATATCTCACAGTTCTGACTTTTTCCTCTAAATTGTGAGAAACAAAGTCTAAATTCTGAGTTTATATCTTGCAGTTCTGACTTTTTTCTCTAAATTGTGAGAAACAAAGTCTGAATTGTGAGTTTATATCTTGCAATTCTGACTTTTCTCTGAATTGCGAGAAACAAAGTGAACTGTGAGATATAACCTCAGATTTGCAAGATATAAATTTGCAAGTCTGAGAAAAAAGTTAAAATTGTGAAATATTGTATTTTTTTTATTTATTTTTACAATACAAATACCTTCATACTATTGGTCACTGGTAACTGCAGGCGCAGCTGTAAAGGTTATTGGTGCAGACAGTAACGCTCACTGCTCACTAAATATGTATTACTAGCTGTTTCCGTGTATAATTACCCACTTTCTCTCTAGTTCTGCCTTTCCTTATGTTGCTTTATCTCTTTCTGTTTTATTTCTAGAGTCTGTGTCGTCAAAGTTTTATTTGCATGGCTGTAAGAATGAAAGTTGTGCTAAAGCGTTTAACCATACCTGCATAGCACAGGTTTAGCAAACAGGTGGATGTCCTTCTTTCTTACACACAGAAAGAGAAGCTGATGAAGTTGTAGATTAAGTATTATTTGCTCATCTCCTGTTTTTCTCCCTTCATAGGGGAAGTGTATTGGTGTTTTGAAGTGCATGGATACAGGACTTGGCTACATGTCTGTTTTTTGCCATTAATGTAGTTTTATCCCCAGTACAGTACATTTGAGTAGAGGACAGGAAACAACAGGGAGTAAAGGGGAAAAACAATTGTCTGAAATCTGACACCAAGCAGAGAACTGTAGACTACTGTGCTGGCACTGTAGACTGCTTCATTGATTACAATAGGATTGATTTATTTTGACACTTTGTGCCGTGCCACCATGACATGTCCTTTTGGTCACTCTGACTTGATCAGATGTTTCCTGTTTGGTTTGTAGTCCAGCAGTAAGAGGTGAGAAATCTTGACCAGGCAGGTGTGCAGTTGCTATGGTGACAGCCAGCTATATGCTTTCTAGGAATAGAAGACAAATTCTGAAAGAAACCCCACTGCCTTCCTCAGTCTTACCTGTCTTTCTCTGTTTCATCCACCGGTCTCTCTCTCTCTGCTTTAGTCTTACCTATCTCTCTGTCTGCTTCAGTCTCACCTGTCTCTCTGTCTGCTTCAGTCTCACCTGTCTCTCTGTCTGCTTCAGTCTCACCTGTCTCTCTGTCTGCTTCAGTCTAACCTGTCTCTCTGTCTGCTTCAGTCTCACCTGTCCCTCTGTCCATTTCAGTCTTACCTGTCTCTGTCTGCTTTAGTCTCACCTGTCTCTCTGTCTGCTTTAGTATCACCTGTCTCTGTCTGCTTTAGTCTCACCTGTCTCTCAGTCTTACCTGTCTCTGTCTGCTTTAGTCTCACCTGTCTCTCTGTCTGCTTCAGTATCACCTGTCTCTGTCTGCTTTAGTCTCACCTGTCTCTCAGTCTTACCTGTCTCTGTCTGCTTTAGTCTCACCTCTCTCTCAGTCTTACCTGTCTCTGTCTGCTTTAGTCTCACCTGTCTCTCTGTCTGCTTCAGTATCACCTGTCTCTGTCTGCTTCAGTATCACCTGTCTCTGTCTGCTTTAGTCTCACCTGTCTCTCAGTCTTACCTGTCTCTGTCTGCTTTAGTCTCACCTGTCTCTGTCTGCTTTAGTCTCACCTGTCTCTCAGTCTTACCTGTCTCTGTCTGCTTTAGTCTCACCTGTCTCTCTGTCTGCTTCAGTATCACATGTCTCTGTCTGCTTTAGTCTCACCTGTCTCTCAGTCTTACCTGTCTCTGTCTGCTTTAGTCTTACCTATCTCTCTGTCCGCTTTAGTCTCACCTGTCTCTCTGTCTGCTTCAGTCTCACCTGTCTCTCTGTCTGCTTCAGTCTCACCTGTCCCTCTGTCCATTTCAGTCTTACCTGTCTCTGTCTGCTTTAGTCTCACCTGTCTCTCTGTCTGCTTAAGTATCACCTGTCTCTGTCTGCTTTAGTCTCACCTGTCTCTCAGTCTTACCTGTCTCTGTCTGCTTTAGTCTCACCTGTCTCTCTGTCTGCTTCAGTATCACCTGTCTCTGTCTGCTTTAGTCTCACCTGTCTCTCAGTCTTACCTGTCTCTGTCTGCTTTAGTCTCACCTGTCTCTCTGTCTGCTTTAGTCTCACCTGTCTCTCTGTCTGCTTTAGTCTCACCTGTCTCTCTGTCTGCTTCAGTATCACCTGTCTCTGTCTGCTTTAGTCTCACCTGTCTCTCAGTCTTACCTGTCTCTGTCTGCTTTAGTCTCACCTGTCTCTCTGTCTGCTTCAGTATCACCTGTCTCTGTCTGCTTTAGTCTCACCTGTCTCTCTGTCTGCTTCAGTATCACCTGTCTCTGTCTGCTTTAGTCTCACTTGTCTCTCAGTCTTACCTGTCTCTGTCTGCTTTAGTCTCACCTGTCTCTAGGGCTGGTCCGAATACCATTTTTTGAGCTTCGAAGCTTCGGTATAATCCACACCGAATATTCGAAGCTTCGGAGGGAGGGGGCTGAACATATTCTTCTCTCTAATAAAGGCAGGAATCTCTATATGTCTTTCTGTTTGCATTTTTATTATGTCGAGAACAGTTCATCCAAACGATTTTTGCTGTGGACCCAAGGGAGTGCAGTGTTACATTTTGGTGCAATATGGACACAACACCTTCAGAATTAATAAATTGTAATAGAACATTGCTAGTTGGATGCGGCGCGCCTCACGCAGGCAGAGCTTATATGCTTCGAGAACGGACACTGCGCTAGTGATACAAAGCACACAGGTCTGTTAAGAGCAATACTTTTAATAAGGTAGCCTAACATTTTTTAACAAACAAATCACTCCCAAATCAGAAATTAGCAGCACAGTAATTACTGGCACCGTAAAGGGTAGGCTATTTAAATAAAAGAAGAACGAAAAAAATGGCGCGGTGTTTATATATAAATTAATTATTTATATCTAAATTATTTATAAATAAATATATACATTATATATAACGTTTGTGTATATAAGCCTATATATAAAATACATATGTATATTATTTTGAAACCCAAAATAAATGAGGCTCAAACATTATTAACAAACGTAGGCTGTGTTTATTTGAGCACTTCCGTCAGTGAACAAGCAGCTTACAAAACGCTAAAATAAATCAAATAAATAATACATTTAAATATGAAACTAGCCTCAATAAGAATGTTAAATAGGCTATTAAACAAACATTCGTTGCAAAAATTCCTAAAACCTCGCCCGAACCTTGTCCGACAGCTCACCAGAATTACTGTCCCGAGTCCGACTGAAACCGGTCTTTTTTCTCTTTCTCTTCCCCATTGCACAGCTGCTGTTTTTAATAGCAAAGTGATTACATTTATTTTAGTTTATTTAGGTTATAAAGTTAATTTGGAACACTTTTTATTTGTTAAATTTAGGTTTTTGTTTTTTAAAGTAACGTCCAAGCTGCGGCAGACAGATCAATTTAGCCCTCTCAAGTCATCACGATTTCAATAAAAATCCATAGATGTGAAAAAACCTTAAAGCATATCACAATATTAGTTGAATCGTTTAACCTAGATAAAAGTGTGCTATTAGGCACATATCCAATCATTTGTGCGGAGAGTAAAGCTGAAGCGTGCTTTGCAGAATATGGAAGCGCCAGCGCTATGTGAAACTTAATTTTTGCTCATAAAGGTAAGACTAATATATCATCCGGAACTGTAAAAAAATTATTTAAATAATTCAAATCGAAAACAAAACTCTCTCATTAGTTTTCAGGATCGTCAACTTCATCTTTGTGTCAAATACTAGTTTATTAATAAATAATTCAAATATCTTCTTACTTTTTCCCCGACACATTCATGGTAATTATTTTTCCTGGGGCTTTGCGGTCAGCTTTAGCATTTAAATGCGGAAGCGCGGTTGTCATTGCGACAGTCACAGCCCTAGTTTCCTAGCTTCCACCATTCAAGTGGGACTGACTGTACTTTATAGTGTCTCTCAAAAATTAGTCAGTGTCTCTCTCTTTTTTTTTTGTTGCTGTCTCTGTGTTAGTGGTGCAGCAGTCTGATCTTCTTCATTCATATTTAAGCGCGAATGAGAACCGTTTCGTGGGGGATGCAAGGTGTATGGGAAAAAAAAAACGAATATTCGAATCACAAAATTTAAAATCGAATGCCAACCCACCGAATAATTCGAATAATCGAATATTCTGGTCCAGCCCTACCTGTCTCTCTGTCTGCTTCAGTATCACCTGTCTCTGTCTGCTTTAGTCTCACTTGTCTGTCTTCTTTAGTCTTACCTCTCTCTGTCTGTTTCAGTCTTACCTGACTCTCTGTCCGCTTCAGTCTTACCTGTCTCTGTCTGCTTCTGTCTTACCTGTCTTTCTGTCTGCATCAAATTTCACCAGTCTCTGTCTGCTTTAGTCTCACTTGTCTGTCTTCTTTAGTCTTACCTCTCTCTGTCTGTTTCAGTCTTACCTGACTCTCTGTCCGCTTCAGTCTTACCTGTCTCTGTCTGCTTCTGTCTTACCTGTCTTTCTGTCTGCATCAAATTTCACCAGTCTCTGTCTGCTTTAGTCTCACCTGTCTCTGTCTTATCTGTCTCTGTCTGGTTCAGTCTTACCTGTCTCTGTCTGCTTTAGTCTCACCTGTCTCTCAGTCTTACCTGTCTCTGTCTGGTTCAGTCTCACCTGTCTCTGTCTGCTTTAGTCTCACCTGTCTCTCAGTCTTACCTGACTCTCTGTCTGCTTTAGTCTCACCTGTCTCTCAGTCTTACCTGACTCTCTGTCTGCTTTAGTCTCACCTGTCTCTCAGTCTCACCTGTCTCTGTCTGGTTCATTCTCACTTGTCTGTCTTCTTTAGTCTCACCTGTCTCTCAGTCTGCTTTAGTCTTACCTGACCTTCTGGCCACTTTTATCTCACCTGTCTCTCAGTCTTACCTGTCTGTCTGGTTCAGTCTTACCTGTATCTGTCTGCTTTAGTCTCACCTGTCTCTCAGTATCACCTGTCTCTGTCTGCTTTAGTCTCACCTGTCTCTCAGTCTTACCTGTCTCTGTCTGGTTCAGTCTTACCTGTATCTGTCTGCTTTAGTCTCACCTGTCTCTCAGTCTTCCCTGTCTCTGTCTGGTTCAGTCTCACCTGTCTCTGTCTGCTTTAGTCTCACCTGTCTCTCAGTCTTACCTGACTCTCTGTCCGCTTTAGTCTTACCTGTCTCTGTCTGCTTTAGTCTCACCTGTCTCTCAGTCTTACCTGTCTCTGTCTGGTTCAGTCTCACCTGTCTCTGTTTACTTTCGTCTCACCTGTCTCTCAGTCTTACCTGTCTCTGTCTGGTTCAGTCTTACCTGTCTCTGTCTGCTTTAGTCTCACCTGTCTCTCAGTCTTACCTGTCTCTGTCTGCTTTAGTCTCACTTGTCTGTCTTCTTTAGTCTCACAAGTCTCTCAGTCTGCTTCAGTCTTACCTGACTCTCTGTCCGCTTTAGTCTTACCTGTCTCTGTCTGCTTCTGTCTTACTTGTCTTTCTGTCTGCATCAAATTTCACCAGTCTCTGTCTGCTTTAGTCTCACCTGTCTCTGTCTTATCTGTCTCTGTCTGGTTCAGTCTTACCTGTCTCTGTCTGCTTTAGTCTCACCTGTCTCTCAGTCTTACCTGTCTCTGTCTGGTTCAGTCTCACCTGTCTCTGTCTGCTTTAGTCTCACCTGTCTCTCAGTCTTACCTGACTCTCTGTCCGCTTTAGTCTTACCTGTCTCTGTCTGCTTTAGTCTCACCTGTCTCTCAGTCTTACCTGTCTCTGTCTGGTTCAGTCTCACCTGTCTCTGTTTACTTTAGTCTCACCTGTCTCTCAGTCTTACCTGTCTCTGTCTGGTTCAGTCTTACCTGTCTCTGTCTGCTTTAGTCTCACCTGTCTCTTAGTCTTACCTGTCTCTGTCTGCTTTAGTCTCACTTGTCTGTCTTCTTTAGTCTCACAAGTCTCTCAGTCTGCTTCAGTCTTACCTGACTCTCTGTCCGCTTTAGTCTTACCTGTCTCTGTCTGCTTTAGTCTCACTTGTCTGTCTTCTTTAGTCTCACAAGTCTCTCAGTCTGCTTCAGTCTTACCTGACTCTCTGTCCGCTTTAGTCTTACCTGTCTCTGTCTGCTTTAGTCTCACCTGTCTCTCTGTCTGCTTTAGTCTTACCTGTCTCTGTCTGCTTTAGTCTCACCTGTCTCTCTGTCTGCTTCAGTCTTACCTGTCTCTCTGTCTGCTTCAGTCTTACCTGTCTCTCTGTCCGCTTCAGTCTTACCTGTCTTTTTCCTTTTCATTTTGCCCCAGGAGAGTCTAAAACATCATCTTATGTTTCACTCCTCATTTAGTCAATGCATCCTGAGGCAGAGTGTAAAAGAGAAGAAAAAGGCCTACAAGGCAGCCATTATAACAGCACGAGAACAGAGCGTTAGTGTGAGGGAGCATCCTGTGTGTCTATTCCACAGGAATCCATGCGGATATCAGCGAAAAAGCCTATGAAGTCAGTCATCTGACCGTTAGTCTGCGTGAAGAGTCACTCCTCTATCTTAACCAGTAGCACAATACACACGGCTCATTGTAGGAGTTCTGTGAGGCCTGTGTACCGCTGGTTTCTGGTCATTGCTCCCCAGGGTGTAGAGCTGAGCCTGGTCTCCATTAGGACAGAGCACAATATGCCCAGTCAGGAAAACCAAAGCTCATTCACGAAGGAACAACCTGCCATTCAGCATCCTCTCTCACTGTATCCCTGCAGCCTAAACCCACTGACCTGTTAAGCAACACACGTCTCTCCTGCTACCGTTTGCGTAAAGAGATAGTTCACCCAAAAAAAAAAAAAACTTGCCACGAAATAAGTTATTTGGCAGAATGTCTAAGCTGCTCTGTTTGTGGTGACCACATCAATAGCTAAAATGTTGTCGAGATTGTTCTCATCTGTGATTCCCACCAGTCTCAGTTTCATTTCAGTTTGCAGAAGTTGACGAGTAAACCAAGCGAGCCAATAAAACATCAAAAACAAACATCTGTGACATGCAAATGCACGTTGAGACATTCAAAATGTTTTATAATGTTCTGCAGTTTGAGCACATGATTTGTTTACAGAATGCCAATATTTGACTGGCGTTGTGGTGGCTCATTACATTTTAATTAACTTTTTCTGAACACTTCTTTGACTTTTAGAATGGGTGGATCTCTGTAGTTTCCTACAGAGTAACTGTCAAAACAGGTGTGTCCAAAAAGTTCCCTGCATAGCTCTGAAGAACGGATGCCATTTTTATGTTTCCACATTTAACATGAACAATAGATTGCATCATTCATTAGCAGTATCAGCCAATTTTGTTTTTTTTTGAAAAATGTTGGTGCCAACTACATTAAATTCCAGTGAACAAATGTTCTACTTTATAAAACAATAAAAGCAGAAATTGTGTTTGTGACCTACTTTGATTTACCAAACTTCATAAAGTAATTGCAAAAACTTACAGCATTTATTGGTCTTTCTGTTTGCATGTACTTTGTTAACATTGCAGTTACTTCACAGTAAGAATGTTTTGTTTCTTTAAACCTTATTACAAAGTCTTACAATTTAAGTGTTCATTATTATATTGTTACAGTTGTGGTCAAAAGTTTACATACACCTTGCAGAATCTGCAAAATGTAAATTATTTTACCAAAATAATAGGGATAATACAAAATGCATGTTATTTTTATGTAGTACTGACCTGAATAAGATATTTCACATAAAAGACGTTTACATATAGTCCACAAGAGAAAATAATAATTGAATTTATAAAAATGACCCCGTTCAAAAGTTTACATACGCTTGATATTTAATAATAGTTGTTACCTGAATGATCCACAGCTGTTTTTTTTTTTGTTTTGTTTTGTTTAGTGATAGTTGTTCATGAGTCCCTTGTTTGTCCTGAACAGCATTTTTGTGTATTTAAACCCTATCTTATAACCTTATAAATCTTATTCAGGTCAGCACTAAATAAAAAATAGCGTGCATTTTGTATGATCCCTCTTATTTTGGTAAAATAATTAACATTTGCCGATTCTGGAAGGTGTATGTAAACTTTCGACCTTAACTGTATGTAATAATTCTTAATAATTAGCTTTTAAATAGGCACTACTTCTAGAAAACAGTTGTTTTCAACAAGGTTTTTTTTAAGGAAAACATTCCAGGATTTTTCTTCATATAGTGGACTTCAATGGGGATCAATGGGTTGAAGGTCCAAATTGCAGTTTCAGTAAAGCTTCAAATGGCTCTACATGCTCCTAGCTGAGGAATAAGGTCTTGTCTAGTAAAACGATTGGTCATTTTCTAAAAAAAAAAAAAGAAAATTAAAAAAATTGGTTTTGCTGAAATACAGCTTAGTGTAAATTCTCTGAGACTGGCCCATTGAAACTGCCTCTTGTCTACAGATCTTACAACATTTGTCACAGGTAACTCACTGTTGTGACTTGAGTTCATTGTATCAACATCCCCTTTGTGCTGGACTTCTGGGATTACAACACATTGTAGCACATTGTATAAGTGTGTGTGTAAATCACACAGGTTCTGGTCATTCTTTGACACTTCCTCTAGAGATCTACAGAGGAATCAGTAGAGTGAAATGGCGCAGCTGCTTTTGTTAGTGTTTTCATGTCTGGACCTGTACGCTCCCATTATTTTCCTCCAATATCCAAATATAGTTCAGTGCTGCTGCTGACCCTCTGCCAAACCCTCTGCAGCTTGTCCAGATACACACAGGTACAGCTTTTATAAACACAGATATCATTCATTCTTCAGCTTTCTTTTCTGTTGCAGTAGAATTAAGTGTGCTGCTGTTTCTTTGGAATGAAAGTAGTGGATCAGTTTGCACAAGGATAAGGTCAATCTGAACAGTGTTGTTATACCCGGTCATGTGCATGGTAATGTAAACAGCACTTGGCAGTTCAGTGAGAGCAGAGCAGTTTACAATCCACAGCAGCACCAACTTTGTTTGTCATTTGACTGTTGCCATGGAGATATCATGATTTTTTTGCAATTGGCTGTTGTAGAACAGAGCAACGCTCATTTATATCCCACTGCATAAATGCACCACAGAATGATACATAGCTAGAATAGATAGGCTTTTGGATATTAATGGACTGTGTCATTTTTCAGACCTCAATCAAAAAGAGAAAAAAATGAAAATGAAGCCTATTTTTAGAATTTGTGACTTTTAGTGAACACGTTAGCTGTAAAGTGAACATCTATAAGCCAGTGTACTGCAGATATGCACATTTGTAATTTTTACTTATTTAAGATCAGAAATATTGATGGATCAATTTCTTCTGACTAGCAGTAGCAAGCAGCAAATTTAATGGCTATGAGGTAACTAAAGCTGATTGGTAATTAATGATATGCCCCTCCCAATGTTTGGAACGGTTTAAAACTATTCAGTGACTGAAATAAAAATACAGTATAAATAATTTATTATTAAAACATGATCTTTAACGGAATATTTACCAGAAAAATTGCATTTATTTAGCAGAAAAATGTAAATACATAACACAGTATTTCTGTAAACAAATAAAAAGTAAAATAATTAGAAATAATAATAATAATAATAATAATAATAATAAATCTTATAAAATGAATTAATTAGACATGCTTTTGATTATTAATATTTAATTAATAAAAATTAAGATGGAATTTCATAGGGCCTTAAAAATGTAATGTAATTTTTGTGAATGTTTAAATTGCTGTTTAATGCTGCAATTGCTGTTTCATGATTTCAATTAAATAGACATGTTTTTTGATGAATAAAATGTAATTTAACCATTAAAACAGAGTAGAAAAAATAAAACAGAAAAAAAAGAAAATCTTAAACGGAAAAAATTTGGGGAAAAATAAAACAAAATTTGAGAAAAACATTTCATAGGGTCTTAAAAATACAATTATTGTTAAACTTTTAATAAATTGCTGTTTAATGTTGTAAGTTTCATGATTTCAATTAATTAGACATGTTTTTTGATGAATAAAATGTAATTTAACCATTAAAACAGAGTCTAGAAAACTTAAAATTAAAATGGAAAAAACAAAGCAAAACAGAATTTAAGGAAAAAAAAAACGTTTCATAGGGCCTTAAACATGTCATTTTTGTTAAACTTTTAATAAATTGCTGTTTAGTGTACATTTAATGATTTCAATTAATTAGAATTTTTTTTATAATAAAATGTAATTTAAATTTGTAATTCAAAAATTAATACAGAAGAATCTCGAATCTAGAAAAAATAATACAGAAGAAACAGAATTTGAGAAAAAATTTAAAATTTAAAACTTAAAAATGTAATGCATTTTTTGTTAAACGATGAATAAAATGTAATTTACCCAAACAGAGTCTAGAAAACTTTGAAATAAAAAAGAATTTGGGAAAAATTAAAACTGAATTTGAGAAAAAAAAACATCTTTCATAGTTTTATGATTTCAATTAATTAGACATGTTTTGATGAATAACATGTAATTAAACCATTAAAACAGAGTCTAGAAAACTTAAAACAGAAAAAAAAGAAATCTAAAAAAAAAAAAAAAAAATCTGTTAAAATTTTTTTAAATTTGTAATGTTTTTTGATGAATAAAATGTAATTTAACCATTAAAACAGAATTTGGGGAAAAGTTTAAACTGAATTTGAGAAAAAAAAAAAACACTTAAAGGGCCTTAAAAATTACATTTTTGCTAAACTTTTAATAAAGTGCTGTTTAATGTTGTAAGTTTCATACTTTCAATTATTAAATGTGTTTTTTTATTTTATTTTGATGTTACAGAAGAAACTGAATTTGGGGGAAAAAAAAGTTTCATGGGGCCTTAAAAATGTAATGTCAGTTTTGTTAAACTTTTTAATAAATTACTGTTTAGTGTTGTAAGTTTCATGATTTCAATTAATGATACATGTTTTTGATGAATAAAATGTAATTTATCCATTAAAACAGTGTCTAGAAAAATTAAAAAAAATAAAATTTCCAGGGAAATAACAAAACTGAATTTAGGAAAATGTAAAGACTTATTTAATAATTAGATATTTAATAATGAGAATTACACATACTTTTACTATATTGATAATGAGGGAAATAATGCAAAGAAAATAAATAAATTCCACGTTTGCATGTCTTTTTAAAATGTTTTTTTTTTTTTATCGCTCATATCACACCTACACTCACATATTACACTGCAGTTTCTAATAAATTTAACAGGTACCGCTGAGATTTTTTTTTTTTTTTGCCGTTTGGTTTGACGACCGTTTATTTTCGGACCGTTGATATATCCATACAATATGAGTACATATTTCCATTTACCAAACTTTACCGCCATTTCTTTTTCTCATTTTACAATATGCTCCTCACACACATCTCTGCCTCTTTAAGCCAGCACTTCTGTTAAAGTTTGAATTTTATTTTGCTCTGCAGAAACCATGTGCTCGTAAATAGCTTTGCATGTTAATGCTGTCACAGTTCAAACTTGATGCGTAAAGCACCACAGACTATATTTGCAGTTCACAGAGGATGCGTTCAAAATAAGCATGGGCCGTGCAAGCTCCTCTCATGTTCTTTTTTTTTTCCTTTCCTCATTGTTTTTTCATCTCTTTGTTTTCCAGGTAATTTTGCTCATTAAACCGCCATTCATGAGCGCGTCTGGCTTGATTTAGCAGTCATGGATGACAAGGCCTCGGTGGGGAAAATTAGCGTGTCCTCCGACTCTGTGTCCACCCTCAACAGTGAGGACTTTGTCCTGGTGTCCCGCCTGGGGGACGACACCCCCTCCACTAATAATGGTAGCGATGATGAAAAGACAGGACTGAAGGTAAGAGTAGACAGAAAACGGATAGGGAGAAATTGTACTCTGTGAACTATAGAGGGGTGATTCTTCAATTAAGGGCACTTCTGATTAGTTGAAATTTAAAAAAACATCAAAAAATAGGTTTAATGTACATTTAGAGAGCATATCACTTTTTGTAATGGCTTGATCAACTTTTTAGGGGATTTAGTAGCTATTGCACATGAGCAGCTTATTATCCACTGGAGCTTGCAGCATCTTAGAGCATCTTGGTTCACAATAAATGATGCTTCATACAAAGTCATCTCAGCATTTGCTCTGAGTTTGGTTCGCTCTTAATGCACATTTGGGAACGCAACATGTGCCAAACATCTTCCGGTACTCGTAACGAGAAGCACTTAACCACAAAAGAGAAGCTTTTTAAGGGATCCCTCTGTCCAAATAAATGCTTGATGGTTTAACACCATCAAGATGAATAAATTAGGAAAGCCATAAATAATAGTTTTGTATTTTTTTTTTCCAGTGAAAGATTACAATAGAAATATTTATTATTTTTTAGACTTATCTAGCAAGTTTTATATGTGTATATATAAGTGCAATACTGCTTTAAATTGTTGTTAAAAAGTTTTCAGTTTAATTTAATTGCGTTTTTGTTTTTCTGAGCTAAAAATAAATATCATACATTTTTCCCTAATTTGTCATTCAGTGTAACAATCTTGGCATATTTACAAAAAAAACATTTTTTATGACATATTAAAAGACAAATTACTTTGTCTTTTTACGCAAATTACCCAAAAACTAATTAGTTTTTCTAATTAGTAATTCTACATTTTTTAAAATTAGCCACTATCCTAGGATTTTTTTTACTTATTTAAAACAAAAAATGTAAATTTAATAGGCTCCCTTATTCTTTTAAATATTGTAATATGTACAAGTCAGAATAAGCATGTTGTTTAAATTTTAAATCACTGAATGACAATGTAACATCTTAAAAAAAAAAATTCTTTACGACTGAAAAAAGGAAGACATGAACATCTTGGATGTCAAGGGGTGAGTACACTATCTGTATATTTTTGTTCTTAAAGAGAACTAATCCTTTAAATGCGCCACTCATGTGCGGGGTGCTTTAAAAGAAGTGATCAGAACGGTCATACATATCTTTATAGCTCCGACTACACACACTGTAGTATTTGTTTAATGGGAAAGTATTAACAGGATTTTTAAAAAAAAACAAAAAAACAACGAAATAACTGACATGGGAAAATTACGTTTATTTCGAATTTCGATTACTTGTCGATTAATCGTCCAGGCCTTACCAGTCCATTTTTAAAGTCATCCTAGGGGACAGAAACATTGCCCTGATTGAAAAATCACCCCATTAAGTTAATTAGCAAGCACAGTTTGCACCACCTAGCTAGTTTGTTAAAAGGTGCTAATAAGATATTAAATGTTCACATCCATTCAGACAGTCACTGTCATGAGGACAGGCAGACTGCACACTTTATCTCGTCACTCTCATTCCATGTTTTGTTCTTCTGCTTAGCCTGTGCCTCAACTTGTCCATTTCTCACATGATGCCACACCATATGAATGCTGTCGACATTTCTGTCCAGTTCGAATCACCTTTTTTGTTTTTGTTTTTTTTAAACGTATAATTTGATGTATCAGCACTACAGAGTGTTCTTTGTCAATGTGCCACTTTCTACAAATGCACTTTCTGCTATATGTACAAGCAGGGCATAAAATTAACACTCGCCAAGTGCCAAATGCAAGTAAAAATTGGCGTTGGTGAGTATTTGCAACAGAGTCAGGTAAAACTTTTACCAAATATAATGCAATGTAGTGAGAACAACAGCTAGTTTTTAAAAAGATTTACTGTTTCCGACATAAGCGAATGAAATGATATTTTCTGAACACAAGATCATCGTGATTAGCTGATCTGTCATAAGCGTCAAGAGCGAATCAAACAGGATGATAAGGTCAGAGCAGTGTAATGGCCAGCTTGTCCCTATGGTTCTAATTCCAGTGAAGTATAGTTTGTAAGGTTGCATGTTCGACTGTATGCATACGCTGAGCCGCTTCAGACAGCGCACCAGTAGCGCTTCAACGGATGAAAACACACGTGGTTATGTCAAAATGTCAAGTTTTGGTGAGTTAGCTTGTATACATAATCTTAAATGAATTATAAAGTCTTAAATTAACGTAAAGATATGTGTCAGATGCGTGTCATGTGCATCAGGTTTTAAAGAGACCACGCTGCTTTTAAAATAAAACCTGCTGAGGTCTGTCATTGATGTAAATCAATCTTTAACAAAAGACAAAGAGAGATCATCACTTGACTGCTCTTTTGTAGCTTGAATAAAGATTAATATGTATAGTTTATAAATATACAATTTGGATTTTAGAAAAGTTATATTATTATATTAAAAGTTATATATTTCAGAGACTAAAAATAAGAAATAATAGCTTTCAATTAAACTGTAATGTTGAATGGTTATAATTTAATAGGTGCATTGAGGGAAAATGCATTTAATAGAGACACCAGTAGCGAGACAAATTGAAAACATTGTAAATATGTTTAGTCATTGTAGTAGTAATAACTACCTGTTTTTGCAAAAAAGAGTTTCATGGCTGGTAAAAAATGTTATCATGTCACCGGCCATTGCCAGGTGTGGCAAAACGTTAGTTTTAGGCCCTGTGTACAAGTGTTCACACTTATTCCATAGTATTATGGTGGGCCACAATAAGATGTTGCATCCACACAGATGTCATTCATTCATAAAGCAGAATTCATGGAGGTTTCAACCAGTCTTGCTTCTTTTCAGATCTTGTCATCTTGATTCTTGAATGTTCATTTCACAGTCACTCTTGCTTTGTGGTTTGGTGGATTTGTTAATTTTGTTGGCTTGTGAAGTCTGTTCCTTCATATTTGCATTTGATTGTGGCTGTGAACCAGCTGACCAAGTTTTGTTCTCTTTTTTCCCATTATGCTCGTCATCTTTTGTCACATTCTGTATTAAAAGAATAGTTCAACCAAAATTAAAGGGATAGTTCCCCCAAAAATGAAATTTTTATGTTTATCTGCTTACCCCCAAGGCATCCAAGATGCAGGTGACTTTGTTTCTTCAGTAGAACACAAACACAGATTTTTAACTCAAACCGTTGCAGTCTGTCAGCCATATATAATGGCAGTCAATGGACTCCACGGTTTTGAGAGTCAAAAAAACATACACAGACAAAACCAAATTTAACCCTGCGGCTTGTGGCGATACATTGTTTGATAACACGCAAAACAATCGGTCTGTTCAAGAAACTGAACAGTATTTATGTCATTCACAACAGCCGGCGTGTGACGCGTCAACACGCTCTGGCATAGAGAGAGATTGTGGGTACGACGGCTACTCAAAATGGTAATTATTTGTGCTTATCCTGATTGTTGTTACCGATTAAAAACTAAAAGATTACGTTTGCTTGCGCGAACTCATCCGGGAGTGTTGACTTTTCATCGACCTCCAACTTTTGAGCCTGATCGATTGAAGTTTTGGTTGCTGTTGTGAACGCTCTCAAGACAGTTGGGCATTACGGTGGATCAGAGGTAAAAATGTATATAAATACTGTCCAGTTTCTTGCACAGACCTTAATTTGGTTTTGTCTGTGTATGTTTTTTTGACTCTCAAAGCTGTGGAGCCCATTTACTGCCATTATATGACTGACAGACTGCAACGGTTTGAGTTAAAAATCTTTGTTTGTGTTCAACTGAAGAAACAAAGTCACCTACATCTTGGATGCCCTGGGGGTAAGCAGATAAACATAACATTTTCATTTTTGGGTCAACTATTTCTTTAACATGTCACCATTTACCAACTCTCATGTTTTTACCAAGAAAAAATAAACTACCAAGTCTACCGAATCTACCAAAAATTTACCGAGCAATAAAGTCACTTAAAACGTATGGGAAAGGTTGCTGTGAACATTTTTCAAAATAAAAAGAATAGTCAAATGGGTTTGTAATCACATGAGGGTGAGTAAATAATAACTGGGTAATAACAGGGCCTAAACGCTTGCTATTGCCACAAGAGGGCATCGTCATATTATGTAGCACAGTTCATGATCTAATGTGGCAGGTAAATGTGAAGATATTTCTGCTGGTTGTCAGTCTTTTATACTCCATCGGTCATGAAGTAGAGAACATTCTCTCTCAGTCTCTCAGTTAACCCATTCATTACCATTCTCTCACCTCTGTGGGCGTCTCTTAAACAATCTGTTTGTTACACAGGTGATTTCTGAGGAAGGGGTCAGCTTTAAGGTCAGTCTTTATCTATCTATTCCTCTCTCTCTCTTCCTCTGTGGCTTTGTGGTCATACTGTGTCTCTGTGCCTTGTGTCTGGTTGGCTGATCAGTTTGATTGGCAGCTTCACCGGCCCATGCAGCAGCTCAGTGTGGGATATAAGCGGGACTATGACAATGTGATTGTGCAGTGCTCAGTAGAGTGTTTATAGGCTGCTGTTTTGTGTCTGGTGCTTCCACTGTTTCCCAGGCTTCTTAGTCCAGTCGCCATTTGGTCCCAACAGTGTACAGTCCATGCTAGTAGCTCTAGCTTGTATGCTAAAGCTCTTTTGTCACACTTTTATGCTTATTTTTTAAACAAAACATAATGCATTTTATAGATTTTGTGGAGGTCATCTGTCAAATCAGGTGTTTCCTGGCATTGGTGTGTGCAGTTCCTGTTCCTGCAGTCACTGTCTTTATGGCTATAATGATCACAGATCACACCTTCTCTCACTTTAGCCAATCAAATAACAGAATAATGTGAATCAGAAATGTAGATTTCTTCCTCATGTGGAATCAAATCAAAACTGAAACATACACTGATCATATTGAACGCTCAGGTAAGATTATTTAAATTTGAGATAGCCGTCTGTGTGTCGTTTGCTTGCTTTTGTCACTTTCGTTTTTGTTTCCGACGTTGATTCAACATGCTAAATCTGCCAAAAAATCACATGAGGTGTGACTAGTGTCAGTGGTGCAGAACACACCACGAAACCGAGCAAACAAACACTTAACGACGGCCAAACTTTGGCCAATGCTGACCATCAGCATGTTCTGTGAAATAGTTTAAAGCCAAGTAGTTCACCTTCAAAAATGCATCATAAGGTGTCTTTATACAGCTGAGTTAAAGAGACAGTTCACCCAGAAATAAAAAATTCTCCATGATTTACTCAGCCTCAAGCCATCTCAGGTGTATATGACTTTCTTCTTTAAGACAAATACATTCAGAGTTATATTAAAAAACATCCTGACATGTCCAAGCTTTGAATGGGTGTTGAGATTTTGAAGTCCAAAAAAGTGCATCCATCCATCATAAAAAGTGCTTCACAGGGTTTAGAAAGGTTAATAAAGGCCTTCTGAAGCGAATCTATGCATTTGTGTTTGAAAAATATTCATATGTATGTGTAAAACTTTATAAACCGTAATCTCTAGCTTCCGCTAACTGTCGTATGCGTGACAGATTGGCATTTCAGAGATTGATGGAGGACTTTCCAGTGGTGTGCTTTCGCTCCTCCATAAAAGCCTAATTTCACATGCAAATCAGCAAAATCATGCAACGTCACTTTCATAAAATGGGACGTGTGTAATTTAATAATGTTCCTTTGATGTTGTGTTTTTAAAAGCGAGTTCTGTGTTTTTATTTTTTATTTTTTAAAAAGCACTTTTCTTTTCATTTGTAGCTTTCTGTTTTGTGGCTTTCATTTGTTTTCTGTTGTATTGCTATCTTTAAATGAATCACTAATATAAAGTTTTGGACCCAGTCATAATCGTGTTAAATAATCGTGATTACAGTATTGACCAAAATAATCGTGATTTTTGCCAAAATCGAGCAGCCCTACTGGAGCATATGCTACACCTACGTCTTACGTCATCTGCTGGAACGCCACTCTCTAATGAACATGCTTACAACATTTAGCGGAAGCTAGAAATTACGGTTTAAAATGTTTTCAATATGGATATTTTTCTTACACAAATGCATAGATTCACTTTAGAAGCAGTTTTGGTGGTAACACATTACAAGTAACGCGAGCTACGTAATCAGATTACTTTTTGTCAAGTAACTAAAGTAACACATTACTTTTTAATTTACAAGAAAATATCCCAGTTACTTTTCAAATAAGTAATGCCAGTTACTTTTTTCCCCATTTATTGATTGAAAGCTCTCCTCTTCCCATGTTGAGAGAAATTGGTAGTAAGATGTTAATTTAGTTCTAGAATAAATGTAAAGATGCATTGATTCATCTCACTCAAAAAACAAACAAACAAACAAAAAACAGATTCAGTATTCCTCAAAATGAATAAAAACAATGAAATGCAACTCAGAATATGATTCAAATCTGCAGTAATTAAATATGTTAAATAATACAAATATCCTTCATGCATTTAATCCCATTTAATTAATCAGTGTCTTTGCTGCTGACCTTCAACCCAATTCAACCATAATAATAAGCAAAAACTACTCAAGATAAACTTAACATTTGTTTTTATTTATGGCTAAACAGTGTTGAACCTTCTGCAGTCTACTGTACAAATGTGAATATACTTTTCCTTAAGCCTGAAAAGTAGAACTTTTTATATTAAAAACAAACAAGCAAACACTGCCCAGATTTAAAAAGGAACGCAAAAGTAACGTAACACATTACTTTTCATAAAAAAGTAACTAAGTAACGTAATAAGTTACTTTTTTAGGGAGTAACGCAATATTGTAATGCATTACTTTTAAAAGTAACTTTTTTTCCAACACTGTTCAGGTCTTTATTAACCCCCTGGAGCTGTGTGGAGTACTTTTTATTATGGATGGATTCACTTTATTGGACTTCAAAATAGGGCTCTGCGATATGTCAAAAAAATAAAAATAAATTTTTTTTTCAGAAGGTTTGACCGATTCAAGTAACTTTTTCTTTATTAATCCTCTACTTAAAATTCTATTCCAAGTGCACCAAACATGAAGTTGTCAACATGACGTAAATGTTAAACAAATCACTTGTTAAATATCTTTGCAGAAAAGATGCATGAATTACAACTACATCTTGTACAAACTTGTCTTATACATATATGTAATATCAATAATACGAGGAAATTACTTTTTAAAAAATCTCTAAAGTCAAGGTAATTCAAATTCAAAATGACTGAAGGTATAACACCAGTAGACTATTATTAACTATAAATGTTCTGTAAAAACAATGAACAGCAGCTTTCAGCCTGTCATCATGATGCAAACATGACGTACAATAGTAGTTCTTCACAGGCGCTCAAGTTAAAATAGTTCACTCCCATCTCTGCCTGTGTCACATCTTTGTCAACACAAAAGCGCATTCTGTGCTGACCGTTCTTTTCTCTTTACTGTTATCATTGGCATATTGTTGAAGTGTCTAATTCTAACATTTGGTAATATTTCTACACTGATAAAAATGATTTTGTTTTGAAGTAAATAATACAGAAAACAAATGTAATTTCTACATTAAATAATTGAGTTCAGGCAAGAATAAAAAAAAGTAAATTCAATATTAGTACTCAATTTAAGCTTGTAGAATTTGAACTTCTAAGTATATTTTACTTGGAATTGTTTGTTATTGTTAGGGATCGCCGAGCGGTTGATCCAATTTATGATCCGCACAACAGGACTTTGCAGTGAAAAGTGGATTTTATTTACAAGTGCAGAGGTAAAATCAAACAAGCAACAGAATAGAACGGAAAACAAAACTGAAACCGCAAACAAAAACAAAACTGCACTAGGGCGACACCTCTCACTGCAACTGTGAGGGCACTCCAAAAAAGGCCGGAGCCACCCGTAGCACCTACACACCACCTTCCCTCTATTGAGCTCTAGCAGCCATCTTATAGTTATGGCCCCTCCCCTTCCTGGATCACAGAGATCTATAACAACACTATACTTAAACCATAAACAATAGCCACACAATACTCTGATACAGACTAACACAAACACTTTACAACAGTCCACTTCAGATGTTATCAGTGCCGGCATTTAGACCGTGTAGAGTGATATGCTGTATGTATACTCATGAGGTATGGGTGTGGATATGTTCATAGTGTCACAGTCACAGGATCACTCTGTGACATTTCCTCCCCCTTCCCTTGGACAACCATTTGGTGTCCTGGAAAGGAAATCCGCTGTACAGTTCTGTTGTCCTTTACGGTACTCAACTTCAAACTCAAAAGGCTGCAAAGACAGAAACCAACGTGTAATCCTAGCGTTAGTGTCCTTCATGCGGTTGAGCCATATTAGGGCTCGATGATCAGTTTGCAAGGTAAATTTCCTGCCTAGCAGGTAATATTTGAAAGAGTCTAACGCCCATTTCACCGCTAAACACTCCTTTTCAATTACTGAATATTTTGTCTCTCTTGGCAAAAGTTTGCGGCTGATGTACGCCACAGGGTGCAGTTGGTCTGACTTTCCTTGAAGAAGTACGGCACCCAGACCATACTCAGAAGCGTCGGTCTGTACCGTAAACGGCTGATCAAAGTTGGGGCTCTGTAATACTGGTTCCTTACACAAGGTTTCTTTCAAATCAATAAAAGCGTTTTCACATTCCGCAGTCCATATGACCTTGTTCGACTTATCCTTTCTTGTCAGTTCAGTAAGAGCTACCGCTCTGGAAGAAAATTGTGGGATGAAACGCCTATACCACCCTACCAATCCAAGGAAGGAGCGGACTTGTTTCTTAGTTGATGGCCGTTTAGCCTGCTGAATGGCTTCAAGTTTCCCTTGTTGGGGACGAATTACTCCATGTCCCAACACATGTCCAAGGTAAACCGTTTTTAATTTAGCGATGCTACATTTATCAGGACGGATGGTAAGTCCAGCTGCATTGATTCTTGATAAGATTTCATTGAGATGTTGCAAGTGTTGTTCCCAGGTCTCGCTAAAGATGATTATATCATCTAAATAGGCTGCTGCAAAGGTTTCAGTCTCTCTGAGGATATGATCCATCATTTTTTGAAACACCGAAGGCGCCCCATGTACGCCAAAAGGTAAAACCCGGAAATGGAAGTGCCCAAAGGGGGTTTTGAAGGCTTTTAATTCCTTGCTGTCTTCACTCAGCGGAATCTGCCAATAACCTTTACAAAGGTCAAGTGTGGTCAAATATTGTGCATTGCTCAGTCTCTCAATCAGTTCATCCACCCGGGGCATTGGGTATGGGTCAAACCTACTCACCGCATTTAACTTCCTAAAATCCAAACAAAATCTGATGGATCCATCCTTCTTGGGAACAAGAACAATGGGGTTATTCCACTCACTGTCAGAGGGCTCAATTACTCCCAATTTTAACATCTCGTCCAGTTCATGTTTCATCGTTGGGAGCAGTTTTTGTGGTACTCTGTATGGCTGCTGATGTATAGGTTTGCTATCCTTCAAATAGATGTGATGTCGAATGATGTCCGTTTTCCCGGGTGTGTTTTGGAAGAGATGCAGAGGAATGCTCTCCAGCAGTTGTCTTCTCTGCACCAAATCCAGATGCTGAAGATCCAGGAGACCGTTGCTTTGATGTATAGGTAGGTATAATTCTTCTTCTTCTTTATCCTTATCAACAGTTCTCATCAGCAATTGCTGCTTGCTGGATATTGCATCTTGCTGCTCAGTGGGCTCATGCCACTTCTTCAGCATGTTGACATGAAATATTTGCAATGGATGCTGTCTAGATGGTATTTCAATCTCATAGTTCACTGCAGATACTTTTCTGATTACCTTGTATGGGCCTTGCCATTTCGCTAGCAGCTTATTGTCCGATGTCGGTAGTAACAGTAACACTTGATCTCCCGGTTTGAACACTCGTAGACGGGCTTTCCTGTCGTACCAAGTCTTTTGTTTTTCCTGGGACTGATGTAGGTTTACTTGCGTTGTGTCAGTTGCGTGCTGTAACTTCTCTCTCATCTGCAAGACATAAGACAGAATGTTTCGCTTGCTAGGCTTATCCTTCTCTTCCCAGCTGGTTTTCAGGACATCTAGTGGACCCCTTACTTGATGCGCGAATAGAAGTTCAAATGGCGAGAACCCAGTAGATGCTTGTGGGACTTCACGATACGCGAAGAGCAGGTATGGCAGCCATTTGTCCCAGTCTTTCCCGTCTCAGAAATGAACTTCATTAGCATACTCTTCAGAGTTTGATTAAACTTTTCAACCAACCCGTCAGTCTGAGAGTGGTAGGGAGTTGTACATACTCGTTCGATACCTAAGAGTTGGTAAACCTGTTGTAATGTGCGACTCATGAAGTTTGTGCCTTGATCAGTTAGTACCTGAGTTGGTATGCCTACGTGTGAAAAGAAGTGTAAAAGCGCATTTGCTATTTGCTTTGCAGTAACTTCTCTTAGGGGATACGCTTCCGGATAACGGGTAGCATAATCACAAATTACAAGAATGAATCTGTTACCTTTCTGACTCTTGATAACCGGTCCAACAACATTAACTGCAATCCTTTCAAATGGTGTACTAACTGGCGGTATGGGCACTAATGGCGCTACAGCTGGGGTTCTATTAGCAGTCAACTGACAATCAGGACATTTCTTGCAGTATTGCTTAACTTCACTGTACATTCCAGGCCAAAAAAACCTCTTTGCTATTCTTATCAGTGTTTTCATGAACCCAAGATGGCCTGACCAAGCAATAGAATGTCCAAGTTTCAACACCTGACTGCGATACTTTTCGGGAACTACTAGCTGTGTACCATCTTCCTTTGATTGTCTATACAGCAGATGATTTTCAATCACAAATCTCTCACCATTCAACAAATCTATTGCGGTTTCTTTTCCAACTTTGTCAAAACACTTTGCTAGTGTAACATCATCTCGTTGCATAAGTGCTAATTCGTTTGAAATGTTGAAATTCACATCAATGTCTTCAGGCTCCTCCAGCTCTTCACTGACCTGCTGTGAATCCTGTATCAAATCAGTTACTTCTTTTCTGCGCTTCTGAAATCTCTGACTGACTTCGCATTTTGTGTCGGCTTCTATATCCACATTAGCAAAGGGCAATTCACAAAGTGTATCAGAATCTGTGACCTGTGTTTGCGCTACTTCAGTCATAGTCTTAGCTTGTGCTCTTGTTACTACAGCACACAGTGCCGTTTTTTTCAACAAATCTGTTAGTATGGGCACATCCTTACCCAACAACACCGGGTATGGTAAGTTAGCTACAACTCCAACTTTCATCAAAAATGACTGCTCATCAAACTCAATATACACTTCTGCTTTTGGTATGTCTGACCGATCTCCATGTACACAACAGACAGACACATTTTCTGCGGTCCATGTATCTCTATGTACATACTGGCTCTGTACTAGTGTTTGTGCACAACCGGTATCAACAAGTGCCATTACAGGTTTACCATTCAGTAAAACTTCAACAATGGGCTCATTACTCATGGATGCATTAATACTTGAAGTGGGTAAGTAACACAAATGAGCAGTCTTAGGTTTTCTAACTGGACAATGTGGACTAGTATGGCCAGGCTCTGCGCAATTATAGCAAACGACATCGTTTTTATCTATGGACTGCCGCATTAATGAGGACGATCTCGGATTAAGGTGGGTGGGTTTAATAATATGCGTTTGTTGTTGCGAGTACGTACTACCCCCGACCCCACAGACTTACCTCTAGTGGTTTGCAGAATGCCAGCGTAACGAAGGGGTGTTGAAGAACCTTTTCTTGCCGCGAGATATGACTCAACCAACAAAGCTGCCTCCTCAGCGGACACCGGATTCCTCTCTTTAACCCACGTGCGAATCTCCGGGAACAACACTCTCATGTACTGTTCCAGCACCAAAGTCTCCATTAACTCCTTTTTTTGTCACCGTCTCCAGCCGAACCCACTTTGTGAACAAGTCTTTAAGTCGAACGTACAATTCCATCGGCGACTCGTCCGCTGGAGTGTTCAAAGCACGGAACTTAAGTCTGTAAGTCTCGGCATTCACTTCATATTTTTTTAAAAGTACCTCTTTCAGCTTGTCATAATCCATATTAGTCTCTGGCGCCATAGAAACAAATGCAGCCCGGGCTTTCCCCGTCAGCAACGGAACCAAATGAACTGCCCAATCCGCCTTTGGCCACAGATAAACTTCAGCCAGCCGCTCAAACGTGGTTAGATACTGCTCTATATCGTCGTCCTCCTGTAACTTGGGCAACGGCGAACCATAGCCCAGCGTCCGTACCGCTGAGCGCTCTGCCGCCGTCCCTTCATGTCTAGCGTTGTCTACATCCGCCTGTAACTGGTTGATTTGATGGGTAAGGACTTTAAATTGTTGCTCTCTTCGGCACATTTCCCGATCCTGTCTTTCGTCTCGTTCTTTCTGAAATTGCATGAATGCTTGAAACATGCCAGCAATGCATTGATCGCTGTGTCACTTGAACCTATTGTTGTGCTCGTTGTGGTTGGCGCGTTACGCTCAGTTGTCTCACTCACTGCACTCTGCACCTCATCAACGTCCATATCTGCACGCTGCTGCCCTCTCAGTTTAGGAGGCATGTTGCGTTGCCGGATCGAATTTTTTCTTCTAACACCATCTGTTAGGGATCGCCGAGCGGTTGATCCAATTTATGATCCGCACAACAGGACTTTGCAGTGAAAAGTGGATTTTATTTACAAGTGCAGAGGTAAAATCAAACAAGCAACAGAATAGAACGGAAAACAAAACTGAAACCGCAAACAAAAACAAAACTGCACTATGGCAACACCTCTCACTGCAACTGTGAGGGCACTCAAAAAGGCCGGAGCCACCCGTAGCACCTACACACCACCTTCCCTCTATTGAGCTCTAGCTGCCATCTTATAGTTATGGCCCCTCCCCTTCCTGGATCACAGAGATCTATAATTTAAAGCATTTATATGCTCTAAAAATACATAAAACATAACACATCTACAACATAAACAAAACACAAAAACACACAACACTATACTTAAACCATAAACAATAGCCACACAATACTCTGATACAGACTAACACAAACACCTTACAACAGTCCACTTCAGATGTTATCAGTGCCGGCATTTAGACCGTGTAGAGTGATATGCTGTATGTATACTCATGAGGTATGGGTGTGGATATGTTCATAGTGTCACAGTCACAGGATCACTCTGTGACAGTTATTTTTACAAAGGTAAAGGTAAATATTAAAGTCATGTCAAGTTTTGCTGTTTTCGAGATGTATTTACACTGTTTTATGGTTGCTTTTGTTGTTAGGTTAAGTAACTTCCTCTTTTGTAACATCTAGAGTTAATTTTCTACTCAGAATTACCCATTCATACTCAAAAACTATTCACTGATTGTAACCGTCATTGTGTATCGTGTGCCAAGTATTGAGGTCTCTGTGTTCATTTGGTTAGTAACTACACTGAGTCAACATATAACCTTAAAAACAATAAGAAGCCATCTACTTGCTTACGTACATGTTTGTAAGTGAACCACATGCTTTAATAGCATTTTTTTTTCCAGTGCTATGATGTTTGAGTAAAGTTTACAATCCGTAGCTGAGTGAATTGTACTTAAGGACTGCAGAGTAAACTTAAAATAATTAAGTAGAAATGACTCATCAAACTCTAACTGCACATTAAATTTCCTTTGATAATTTTACTTTAATTTGTTAAGTGGATTTTACTTAATTCTATATTTTTACTTTAAAAATTTGTGTGCAAAAACTTGCCAAATGAAAATTTAAAAAAGTAAATTTACTTATTGTTTTTTTTCCCCAGTGTATTTAAAATCGTGATTCCTCAATTTCTAAAAAAAAATAAAATTGTGGCAAAACATTCAATTCGAAGTAATTGATAAAATCAGAATTATCGCCCAGCCTTACTTCAAAATCTCAACAGCCATTCACAGAGCCAGGACACTTTTTAATTAGACTTCAGTTATATTTGTCTGAGAAAAGAAAGTCATATACACCTAGAAAGGCTTGACGGTGAGTAAATCATGGGGTAATTTTCATTTTTTTGGGTGAAATATCCCTTTGTGCTCTGTGCTTGTTCAAAATTCAGTTTGAATTGAATTATGCCGCAGCTATCACTAAACAGCATTAAACAGTGTGAAATTATGCCTAAATGTCACTTCAAAAGTGCCTCTGTGCCACCTTTGCAGTGTAAACTTTGCATTAGAAACAGCTGCAATCTGGTCAGAGTATGTAATTTCTTGTTTAATTTAGGTCCTTTATTTATAATTACTTGAAAAAATATGTTAGATTAACAGTTCTAATTTTCAACTGTGCGTGCATTGTGACACGATGGATAGTAGGCAAATCAGTGATTCTGTCTACTTTTGGTGTGACGTGTCTACTGACAGCCCATTTTCTATTTATTTTGCTACTCCTAGTGTTTGCGCTACATCAGACAACTGGACAAATGGATTTGGAAAGTTGCAATAGTTTTGTGCAAATAAAAATGAAGCTGTGAGGGGTAGATGTACAGCACAATGTATTGAACATACTCTAAGTCTATCCTTCACGGCTTTGTTTTATTTGTTAAAATTTCAATATACCGATTTCCCTGACTTAACTCTATGGTCCGATACTGTCTAGTCATTTGCCTATTCGTCATCTTGGGTCTATATATGTAAATGTCTTCCATGAGTCATTGAAGTACATATGTGTATGTGTATGTGTAATGGTCTGTGTGTGTGTTCAGATCGTGGGCAACGGAAGTGAGCAGCAGTTACAGCAGGAGCTGGAAGATGTGCTGATGGACCCTTCAGTAACTGAACTGGTGGGCGGACCGGACCATCTGGGAGGGGCCGACCATGGCTATCCCACTACAGCTATGCCTCCGCGGTCCGGCCCAATACCCCCTAAACTTGAGATAGTGCTGCCCGTTCAGGGAGCTCAGGAGAGTGAACTCAACGAGAGATCTTACAGGGGTAAAACAAATAAATGTCACCCTGTATACAGACACACACACACACACACACACACACACACACACACACACACACACACACACACACACACACACACACACACACACACACACATTTATGTTTTCTTATAGTGGTCTTTTTTGCATTCAGACAATAAAAAATAGCCTGTTTCATTGAGGTTTTAACCTTGTTTTGGGTTTGTAAACAAAGGAAAAGTGTGCAGACAGTGCCATCTGCTGATCATTTGTTATCAAGACCTGCCTGTTCAGTTCTAGTTATGAAAATTCATACATGGGCATTATTTGTTTTAGTATAAAAGCATTTAAGTCAAGAAAGTCCACAGGATTCATACAAATAATGTAAAATACAATTTTAGGACTTTCAAGGATTTTCAAGCACTACTTTTTTGATTTTCAAGGAATTCAATCAGAGCTTATGTCTTCTATTTCAAATTCTAAAAAAAACGAAATAAGTAAAAAAAATATACTAATAAAAATGGCAAAAATAAGGTGAAGCACATGCAAAGTATTACTACTAAATTGTTGCAAAGTATACTACACTTTTTTACTATAGTACAGCCACGGTTAATATTCTTAAGGGATTTGAATTTGTCTGTACTTCCTTTCTTTTTTCTTTGTTTTTTCAGTGAATGCACTGCCCTAATGGTTTGATGTTTCCTACTGTTTACAAAAAAGAAATCTGAAAAAAAGATTCGACAAATTGATTTGCAAACCCGCACCAAAGTCCTGATCTAAACCAAATGATTCACGATCCACGCTACGAAGATCAGTACTACAAAGATTCGATCTACAGAAAAGATTTGCGAACCCGCACCAAAGTCCGGATCTTAATCGGATGAATCGCAAACCCGCACCTAGGTCCTGATCTGAATAAAATGATTTACGATCCACGCTACAAAGTTCTAATCTACAGATAAATATTTGCGAATCCGCTCCGAAGTTCCGATCTCCTCACAAAGATTCACGAACCTGCACCGAAGCCCTGATCTCAATCAAATGATTGACGCTCCATGCTGCAAAGTTTTGATCTAAAGCAGAAGATTTGCAAACCTGCACCGAAGCCCTGATCTCACTCAAATGATTTGTGATCAGCACTACAAAGATCTGATCTAAAGAAAAGATTTGCGAACCTGCACCTAGGTCCTGATGTGAATAAAATTGATTTGCAGTCCGCGCTACGAAGTTCCGATCTAAAGCAAAATATTTGCGAATCTGCTCGGAAGTTGCGATCTAAATCAAATGATTCGCAATCAGCACTACAAAGATCCGATCTAAAGAAAAGATTTGCAAACCCGCATAAAAGTTCCGATCTAAATCAAATGATTCACGATCCATGCTACAAAGTTCTGATCTGAAGCAAAAGATTTGCAAATCTGCACTACGAAGTTCCGATCTAAAGCAAAAGATTTGTGTATCCGATCTCACTCCAAATGATTCATGATCAGTGCTATGGAGTTCCAATCTAAAGCAAACGATTTGTGAACCCGCACCGAAGTCCTGATCTCAATTAAATGATTTAAGATCCGTGTTACAAAGTTCTTATCTAAGGCAAAAGATTCATGAACCCGCACCAAAGTCCCGATCTAAATCAAATGATTTGCGTACAACACTACAAACTTTCGATCTAAAGCAAAAGATTTGTAAACCCACACAAAGTCCCGATCTGAATCAAAAGATTTGTAAACCCTCACAAAGTTCCGATTTAAAGCAAAAGATTTGCGAACCTGCACCAAAGCCCTGATCTCAGTCAAATGATTTACGCTCCATGCTGCAAAGTTCTGAACTAAAGCAAAAGATTAGTGAACCCCCACCCAAGTCCCGATCTGAATCAAATGATTTATGATCCGCACTACGAAGTTCCGATTGAAATCAAATGATTCTTGGTCAGCGTTACAAAGTTACGATCTAAAGCAAAAGATTTGCGAACCCACTCCAAAATTCCGATCTCACTCAAATGATTTGCGATCAGCACTACAAAGATCTGATCTCACTCAAATGATTTGCGAAGTCTGGATCTGAATCAAATGATTTGCAATCCACGCTATGAAGTTCCGATCTAAACCAAAGGATCGGTAAACCTGCACAAAGTCCCGATCTGAATCAAAAGATTCGCAATCTGGGCAATGAAGTTCCGATCTAAAGCAAAAGATTTGCAAACCTGCACCGAAGCCCTGATCTCAATCAAATGATTTATGTTCCATGCTACAAAGTTCCGAACAAAAGCAAAAGATTAGTGAACCCGTACTGAAGTCCCGGTCTGAATCAAATGATTTGCGTTCCGCACTATGAAGTTCCGATCTTAAGCAAAAGATTTGTGAATCTGCTCTGAATTTCCGATCGAAATCAAATGATTCTTGTTCAGCGCTACAAAGTTACAATCTAAAGCAAAAGATTTGCGAACCCGCTCCAAAATTCCAATCTCACTCAAATGATTTGCGATCAGCACTACAAGGATCCGATCTCACTTAAATGATTTGCGAACCAGCACCGAAGTCTGGATCTGAATCAAATGATTTGATCCACGCTACGAAGTTCCGATCTAAAGCAAAAGATCCGTAAACCCGCACAAAGTCCTGATCTGAATCAAAAGATTTGCAATCTGCGCTACGAAGTTCCGATCAAAATCAAATGATTTGCGATCCTCACTATGAAGTTCCGATCTGAGTTAAGTTCTGAACTAAAGTCTAAATTGAAGACTTATTTCATATTTACATTGTCTTTCAATAATTCAAGCACTTTTTCAAGTACCTCTTCAGGAATATTGCTATTTTCAAGGGTTTTCCAGCTCTTAAATTTCAAAAAGTCATATTCAAGCACTTTAAGCATCTTGTACGAACCCTGAGTCGAAAACATTGACAGATACTATATATGTAGAAGTTTAATTTTGAATCTCTCCTTTCATAATTGCTTCTAGATGAGCCTTCTGACTTAAGTCCCGGGACCCCTGTCCCAGACGAGGACAGCGTGGTGTTCAGTAAGCTGACGTATTTAGGCTGTGCGTCAGTGAACGCCCCGCGCAGTGAGGTGGAGGCTCTGCGTATGGTCAGCATCCTCCGCAGCCAGTGCCAGATGCCCCTGGACGTCACTCTCTCCGTACCTGGAGTCTCAGAGGGCACCGTCAGGTAAGTTAGGAAGCTAGAGACAACAGCAACCAAGAAAAGAAATTATGGCAATTGAAAAAGAGGTTTATGCATTTTGCCCTTAAATATCTCATCAGGCTGTTGGACCCTCAGACCAGCACTGAGATTGCCAACTACCCCATTTACAAGATCCTCTTCTGTGTTCGCGGCCACGACGGCACGCCGGAGAGCGACTGCTTCGCCTTTACAGAGAGCCACTACAATGCTGAGATCTTCCGCATCCACGTCTTCCGCTGTGAGATCCAGGAGGCGGTGAGACACACAACTACACACATGCATTGATTAAAAGAGTTTGTGGAATGACATTTGTGAGGACATTTTAGTTCATCATTAGAAAGACTCGTCTGGAAATGTCTGGAAATTTCACTCTGAAATCAAAAATCTAAATAATTTAAATGACATTTTGACATGGTGACATTATTTTCGTGACAATTAAACAACTTTAGTCAAAGTCAAATGTGACCCTGGACTACAAAACCAGTCATAAGGGTATTTTTTTTTTTTTTAATTGAGGTTTATACATTAATCTAGAAGCTAAGTAAATAAGCTTTCCATAGGTTAGGATAGGACGGTATTTGGTCAAGATACGATTATTTGAAAATCAGGAATCTGACGGTGCAAAAAAATGAAAGTATTGAGATAATTTTTTGCAAAAATTAAGTTTTGGCATATTTACAGTAGGAAATTTACAAAATACCTTCATGGAACATGATCTTTACTCAATATCCTGATGATTTTTGGCATAAAAGAAAAATCGATCATTTTGACCCATAAAATGTATTGTGGCTATTGCTACAAACATATCCATGCTTCTTACGACTGGTTTTGTGGTATGCTTGAATAATGTAAAAAAAAAAAAAAAAGTTTTTGCTGATAGAATGATTGCAGTTTCCTAGTTCAGTCTGAAGGGGGGGCATTTGTTGTTAGAATGTGTCCTATGATATCAAAAAGTTCAGCTGTGAGGTTAAAATTAGACCAAATACTCTAAAAATGATCCAGTTCCTGTTCTATAGACACATTCACAGAGTATCTTGAGGGAGACTGGAGCCATGCAGGCAAATCTGTTATTGTTAAAGGGGACATCGGAGGCAAAATTCACTTTTACATGGGGTTTGCATATAAATGTGTTCCTAAAATGATAGAAATCTATTCACTTATTTTTAAAATCCCAAAAAGCCTAAACAGTCTCAATTATCAAGCCATTTTGAGTTTCTGAGCAGTATGATGTCATACTGCTCAGGCCCCACCCACAACCGCTGATGGACTTACCCATATTAGCATATTTCTGCCCTCAGTCTGCCATTTTCTTCGTACTCAAGCAGCTGTAGCGACAACAATGTCTCGTAAGCAGTGCAGGTGTTTTGTAGTTGGATGTGAAAATGAACATAAGAGTCTTTACTTTTTCTCGACAACAGATGGATTTTTTTTTAGATGGTAATGTGCCACCGAATACACAAAAAAATGGAAGAGAGGGGCGGGGTGAGCAGTAGCTCATTATCATTTAAAGGGCCATGCACCGAAACAGCTCGCTGTGAACAGAGCTGTAATTGATGAGGTAAAAAGGTGTTGTTTTATACAACCGTTGAAGAATTTTAACCAAAGTATGTTGCAGACATTTCATGAAGACCCTAAAGACTCATACCAACTTGTGGAAAATGGGATGTCCGATGACCTTTAATTACATTTACTGTTGAAGTCAAAAGTTTACATACACCTTGCGGAATCTGCAAATTATGTATCTAATTTATTTGACCAAAATAAGAGGGATCATATGAAATGCATGGTATTTTTTACTTAGTACTGAACTCAATAAGATATTTCACATAAAAGACGGTTATATATATATATTTATATATAGTCCACAAGAGAAAATAATGACCCCATTCAAAAGTTTACATACACTTGATTTTTAGTACTGTTGTTACATGAATGATCCACAGCTGGGGTTTTTTAGTGATAGTTGTTCATGAGTCCCTTGTTTGTCCTGAACAGGTAACTGCCTGCTGTTCTTCAGAAAAATCTTTCAGGTCCCACAAATTATTTGTTTTTTCAGCATTTTTGTGTATTTGAACCCTTTCCAACAATGACTGTATGATTTTGAGATTCATCTTTTCACACTGAGGACAACTGAGGGACTCATATAAAACTATTATAGAAGGTTCAAATGCTCACTGATGCTCCAGAAGGAACACGATGCATTAAGAGTTGGAGGGTGAAAATTTTTTAACAAAATGGAGATGTGTACATTTTTCTCTTTTTTTTTTTTTTTTTGCCTAAACATCTTATTTTTTTCATGTAGTACTGCCCTTCAGAGTCTACAGAAGATACTTACATTTTTCCCAGAAGACAAAATAAGTTTTTAAAATTTACCCTGATCTTAAAATTTAAAAGGTTTTCAATCATACAGTCATTGTTGGAAAAGAGTTCAAATATTCAAAAATGCTAGAAAACCAAAACATTTGTGGGACCTGAATGATTTTTCTGAAGAACAGCGGGCAGTTTAAGTGTTCAGGACAAACAAGGCACTATCACTAAACAAAAAAACAAACAAACACAAAACAAAACAGCTGTGGATCATTCAGGTAACAACACAGTATTAAGCATCAAGTGTATGTACATTTTTGAACAGGGTCATTTTTATAAATTCAACTATTATTTTCTCTTGCGGACTATATGTAAACATCTTTTATGTGAAATATCGTATTCAGGTCAGTACTAAATAAAAAATAACATGCATTTTGTATGGTCCCTCTTATTTTGGTCAAATAATTAACATTTTGTAGATTCTGCAAGGTGTAAACTTTTGAACTCAACTGTAAATACTCGCTCCTTTTCTTCATATGCGTTATTTATTCAACGGTTTAACATACAGATATTCTACAAATAAAATACGCTTCATAACTATAAACTTTTATTGTACAAAACTATCATAAGTAAAAACATGTTAATGTATGTTTGAAACAAATGAATGCTATATGTCCACACATATTTGATTGCTGTTGTTCTGCACTTACTGTAGACATAATTCTGTTAGCACACTGAGATTTTAAAGAATTGAGATTTGCAATGTGTAAAAGCGCCACTGCAAAAAACATTCCCTAGTCAATCTCACTGAATGACTGGTTGATTGTTGGTCGGCCAGTCAACCATCCTGACACGTACCAATTGTGTGTGGAGTAAAATGTTAAAACCGCAGGGATGCAGCTGTCAGGTGTATTTCTGTGTGTTTGTGTGCTAATGAGTGTGTTGATAACCTGAGAACAGTCCGACAGTGAGTCACTGTAACACAGCCTGTGTCACTGGAGACTGTTTTGACTCCAATCACTGAGATGTGTGTGTGTTCGCTTTTGTAGGTCAGCCGAATACTCTACAGCTTTGCCACAGCTTTCCGCCGATCAGCCAATAAAGCGCCGCTCTCAGCCAAGGCTCCGCCCCTTACGCCAGACAGCGACGTCTTCACCTTCACCGTCAGCCTGGAGATCAAGGAGGATGATGGGAAAGGCACATTTAGGTGAATCGCTTTGCTTCTCTCCTTCCATTAAAGTTCATTCAGTTCTCCTGCACATATCTGCGTTTAACCCCAGAGGTCTCGTCTCTAACTGAATAATTCAATTAGGTGTTATTTTCTGGTATCCAGCCCTCGGAAGTCATCTGCCCGGTTTTGATGAGGGAAATGATAAAAATAGCCAAATCTGCAGTTCCTCCACCTCTTCGTCTCTCTTTCTCTTTCTCAGAAGTGTCGACACATGCTTCCTGTCATTTATCATGCCTTACATCTTCGCCTAATTCCTCTGTGTTAACACAGACCCGCACTGTACAGCACTGGAAAGATCTCACTTCAAAGGAAGCGTATCCTTTGTTGACTTGTTGGCACGTAACAAAAAGCATTGTTCAGTTTAACAAGCATTGGTGTATAGAACAACACCACAGTTTCATATTATAATATTATAATAAATATTAAAGAGATAGCTCACACAAAAAATTAAATTCTGTTAATAATTACTCACCCTTATGTTGTTTCAAACCTGTAAGGCCTTTGTTCATCTTTGGAACACAAATTAAGATATTTTTAATGAAATCTGAGAGCCCAGAAAGGTGGTAAGGAGTGGACATTGTTAAAATAGTCGAAGACTGACACGAAGAGAAGAAATTGTTGAATAAAGGCGTTATTTTTGCTTTCTTTGCGCACAAAAAAATATTGTCGTAACTTCATAACATTACGGTTGAACCAATGTTGTCACATGGAATATTTTATCGATGCCATACCTTTCTGGGCCTTGAATGTGTCATTTGCGTTGCTGTCTATGCAGGTTTCTGAAGATTAACAAAGGTCTAACAGGTTTGGAGTAATTCATGCCAGAATTTTCATTTTTGGTTGAAGTATCCCTTTCTAATGATTAATTAAACATATGTAAACTAAATTCAAATTCTGATTATAATATTACAGTTAAATATATGTATTAGAACCCTTTTTGTAAATCTTTTAGTGACCTGTATGCAGTGTGTTTATACTGGCTTTTTAATGCTGCACAGAAAAGGCAAAAAGAGAAAAAAATATTTAAGGAAAGGGCTAAAGTGCCCAAAATAACTGCACTGTCTCCATCAGCATGAGCTTGATGCTCCAGAGAGACTGTCCCTGTTATAAATGGATCGTAAGTCACATTGGATAAAAACAACAGGAAAAACATGACAAAATTACCTTGAAAGGCCCTTTCGCTCCATTTGGATGTAAGAAATGCATGTTCATTTTGACCAAGATTTTGTTTTGGTCTTAGCTGAGTTTTTTTGGCTTCTCCTTTTTTAGTTCAGTCATTATTATGCGATTAATATCAGCCATAAGTACTGATCAATTTAAAGTCATAGTATACATAATTAAACAAATATTTAAGAAAAGTTACTTATAGCTTAAATTTTAATATATTTTGTTTCCACAAAAATATGAAGCAGCACATCTTCATTTTTTTCCACTTCATTTTTAAATACTGATAGTAATCAGAAATGTTTCTAGAGCGGAAAATCAGCATATTAGAATGATTTCTGAAGGGTCATGTGACACTGAAGACTGGAATAATGATGCTAAAAATTCAGCTTTACATCACAGTAATAAATTACATTTTAAAATATATTTAAATAGAAATCAGCTATTTTAATTGGTAATGATATTTCACAATATTACTGTCTTCACTGTATTTTTGTTAAAAATAAATGTAGCGTTGGTGAGCATAAGAGATCTTTTTTCAGAAACATTAAAAAATCGTACAACACTAAAATTGTCAAACACTACTTATCACCTTTTGACCAAAATGTCTCCAATACAAACAGAAAATTTAGTTGACAGTAAACAATTTCTCTTTGAAATTTGTCAACCAGTAGAGATTTTGGACTATCGTCTCAATCACGGTTACACACTCATGTGACCTTGCTCTGCCATATGGTCATGAAAACGTATCGTTTGCATGTATTTTTAAGCACTGCAATATAAAAATAAGTGATTTTTAAGCCATTGAAGCGCAATCAGCAGTGAAAGAGAACTCTCACTATATGTGCACACTGAGATATTTTTGCTGCTTTATAGGCCTTGAATGTTTAAATACACACACTTTTATGTGTCAAAATGCCCTTCTTTGCAAGTAACCCCGTAAATACGTTAATTTAGGTCTTATGTGAAAGCAAACAGCTGAGAATGAGAATGTGTGTAACAGTATATTTGATCTGGGTAGCTCTTAAAGTGACAGCAGTCTAATATTCCTGCTGTCTGTCATTCATGTTAATCTAACAAAAGTTAGCTTATAACAAAATCACTTTTGCAGCTTTAATAAGAAATATATATAAGTACACAGTGAAGAATATGCAGTGTTTTTATACATTTGATTACTGTATGCAATGTATGTACAGTGGGGAAAATAATTATTTGATCCCCTGCTGATTTTGTATGTTTGCCCACTGACAAAGAAAAGATCAGTCTATAATTTTAATGGTAGGTTTATTTGAACAGTGAGAGACAGAATAACAACAACAAAAAAATCCAGAATAACGCATTTAAAAAAAAAAAGTTATAAATTGATTTGCATTGTAAAATGAGTAAAATAAGTATTTGACCCCATTTCTTTATTTCTTTATTTGTTCTGCTGTAGTTTTTTTGTCCTATTTCTTGTAAATAGTTTCGTATTCTTTTTTATAATGTGAGATTCACTTAACTGAGCGTTTGAAATTCTCTTTGTGTCCAACAGTGCCGTATCAAAGGACAAGGACAGACAGAGCTTCAAACTGCGGCCAGGCATGGACAAAAAGATCGTGATCTACGTCCAGCAGACATCCAACAAAGAACTGGCCATTGAGAGGTACGTGCTTCCCGCAGCGACACGGCTCTCTTCACAGAGAGGACATCCTCGTCCAGAAGAGCCTCGTGTCTCCCATAACAACCAATAATTCATTCATTAATGATAAACATGAGCTGAATTATGTGTTTTCTGTGCTTAAGTGTTCCTTTCGGGCCATGAGAACATGTAGGATGGTTTTCTCTATGGTGACTGATGTTGATGTTGTGTTGAACTGAAGCCAACCCTGCCTGAATGCACAGCTGTGCTTTTCTGTTTATGTGTGTTTTCTCAGGCTCTGCACCCACAGATGGGTGTGCGAATATGCAGTTTTTTTGCAGATTATATGTGTGCTGTGTGGTTCTGTTCCAGAGATGCAGAAACATGTTTGTTTTTCAGGTGTTTTGGTCTGCTCTTGAGCCCAGGGAAGAATGTAAAGAACAGTGATATGCACCTGCTTGACCTGGTAGGTGATTGAAGACATACCTGCATCTCTAGTTTTGGATAAACTCCACTTTTCCGACCTCATCTAGTATATATATATATATATTGGTGGTGGCAAACACTAAACCAGTGGGCCAACATTGGTCCGCCAGCAATAATATCTGGCCCGCACCAGATTATATTGATAGCGCCTGGCTCTAAAAAAAAAGATCTGTCACGACAGTAGCAGTTACTCTCAAATGTATTTAAATCTGCTTGAAATAAGCACTTGCCGTTTACTTTCACTTTAAATTTCGAATTTTAGGATTTTTTATTTTTGCAACATTGTGGTTGGAACAACAACACCAACTATGACAGTTATAATCTCAGGTACTAATATGTTATTCGTATTTTTCAGTATTGAAAGTGTCTAATGTGAATTTGAATTTAATTTTGCGTGACATTTATATATAGATTTACTGTCCTCTAAAAATATACAAAATCAACATACAGCCATCATTGTCAAAATAGCTGGCAACAAAAATTAGTACATCCTAAGTGATAACAGCAGTATATTATTTAACCATGCAAAGCCACATGTCCTGTTCTTCATGTTTATGTTTTTGACAAAAACAATGTGTATCACAAGTTGTGTATCTTGTATTAGAGCAGTCAAAATTTGGTGCTTTAAGTGCAATTCTCTCATACTGACCACTGGATGTTCAATATGGTACCTCATGGCAAAGAACTCTCTGAGGATTTGAGAATTAGAATTGTTGCTCTCCACAAAGATGGCCAAGGCTATTAGAGGTTCAGTAACACTCTGAATGCTGAGTTACACTACAGTGGTCAGGGTCATACAGAGGTTTCCCAAGATGCCTGGCAAGGGTCAATTAATGAAGTTGAGCACTTGTTCTGTGCATCAGGTGCGTGAGTGCTGCCAGCATTGCGTTAAAGATTGCAGAAGTAGAAGGTCAGCTTGTCAGTGCTCAGACCTCACGCTGCACACTGCAACAAGGCATAGGCGTCATCCCAGAAGGAAGCCTAATCTGAAGCTGGCTCACAAGAAAGCCCACAAACAGTTTGCTGAAGACAACCAACCCTGTGTTCTGATGAGACTATAAGATAAACTTGTTTGGCTCAGATGGTGTCCAGCATGTGTGGTGATCCCCTGGTGAGGAGCACCAAGAAAATTGTGTGGTAGCATCATGGTCTGGGGCTGCATGAGTGTTGCTGGTACTGGGGAGCTGCAGTTCATTGTGGTGAACATGGATTCCATTATGTACTGTACATTCTGAAGCAGAACATGATGCCTTCCCTCCAGAAACTAGGCAGAACGGCGGTTTTCCAACATGATAACAATCCCAAACGCACCATCAAGATGACAACTGCCTTGCTGAGGAAGGTGAAGGTGATGGGGTGGCCAAGTATTAGCACCATGTGTCTTATGTCCAGCAGCTCCGTGATGTCATTATAGAGGAGTGGAATAGGATCCCAGCAACAGGCTGTGCAGCTCTGGTCAATTCCATGCCCAGGATGATTAAGGCAGTGGCAAATAACAATGGTGCTCACACAAAATATTGACACTTTGGACAAGTTCACTTAAGGTGTGCTCACTTCCAGCTATTTGACATTAATGGCTGTATGTTGAGTAATTTTCAGTTTCAATAAGTAGTTGAAAGTTCAATAAGTGTTGCCTATTTAACCAGTTAAAACTTAGTGGCAATGAGGTCTTAAAATGTATGGAAAGAGTCTTAAAAAGGTATTAAATTTAACTCCATGATTCCTGTATATACCCTGGAGTAACAGCTCACTACCAGTTACAAAAGACGCTGTAACAGTCTTTCACAGGCAATTCTAGTTGCATTTTTCATCAAATAATTTATTAAAGGTGCAGTGTGTAGATTTTTGCGTGAATTAAGGAAATTAAGGAATTATATTTACTTAATAATTCAATAAAACAATGTTATTGTGAATATTACGGTTACATGTTCATCATTGTGTCAGTGTTTTTCCGCTAGAACAACAGTGATGAAACGCGATCTGTAGAGCAGTTTGTCCATTTAGGGCTACTGTAGAAACAATATGGCGACTTCCATGTGAGGGGACCCGCGGTGTATGTAGATATAAACTGATAATTCTAAGGTAATAAAAACATAATGGTTCATTAAGTAAGGTCTTTATACACCCCTGAAAACATAGTTATGTATACTATATTGCATTTCTGTCTAGAAATCTTATCTTAAATATTACACATTGCACCTTTAAATGATCCTTTGACTATGCTCTGGCCAGCTATCTAGTGGTAAAAAATTTTTTGCCCAATGCCAAACTTTCTTGCCGACCCCTGCACTAAACAGTACTGTGAGATCCAGTGTGAAGCACTTAAATTTAGCGAAGAACACGAATAACTTGATGTATAGCCAGATGATAGAAATTTTTAATTAATTTTATATTAACTTTACAACAAAAACAAATCAGTTTTGTTATTGAAAAACACACTTAAAGGCAGAATATGTAAGACTTTTTGATTAAAATATCCAAAAACCACTAGAACAGTGTTATATATTTTCCTGTGGGGATAAAGACAACAACTCCCATGATTCCACCCTCAATCATGGCATCATCAAACTACATCTTGGTTTTTTTTGTTTTGAATATGTGCCCACTAGAGGTGAAAACTTACATAATGTGCCTTTTAAGGTTCTCTATTCTGAAATAATAATAATAAAGTCTGCAACCAAAATAGTGTATGAAGTTATATAGTGTATTTGAAATCTCTGACAGAATCTGTAACTTTTTCCTGGATTAGTACAATTTTATCAATGACAGACAGTCCATGTTTGTTGAAATTCACCAGTGACTGGGGAATCTGGCATTAGGGTCAAGCAAGGATGCACAGGGACAAACAGAAAACAAAAAGCATTTTAAAAAGTTAAAACACGCCTATAGCTACGAAACTAAACTGTGTAACATTCATATGAAATCTTTTTTTACTATTACTCTGAAAGCGCTTGGCCCATGTGATGATGTTGTCATGAGTCTGGAAGTGTTGTCCTCCATCCAGTTAGTTCTGTGGACAAAGCCAAATATCAGCACTTAGAATTTTTGGCCGGGGCTGTCCCCCGTTGGTTAATTCACCGTGAGTGAATCACAGTGTCTGTGAAGTCATGATTCTGTTTGAATTTATTTTAGTTTTATCCTCTCTTTCTCTTGGCTCTCCTCATCTGCCCTCCACCCTTCTGTTAGGAATCAATGGGCAAGAGTTCTGATGGGAAGTCTTACATCATCACAGGGAGCTGGAATCCCAACACTCCTCAGTTTCAGGCCGTGAACGAGGAGACGCCCAAAGGTACACATCCATACACATGCTCTGTTTTGCAGAACAGGTTCCAAAAAAAAAAAAAAAATTGTATGAGGTCTTGCTGATTTTCTGGAACATGAGAGAGAACTATGAGAGATCTGGAGTTGCATTTAGCCGATGTGCTTGAAAGATCTAGAACATTCTTCCAACTGATATTAGACAGGCAGATTTTCCAAACATTCTATACAAATAAAATGTTTGTTTTTTTAAATAATAATAATGATAATAACAATAATCCAATTTTTGAAGTACTTTGATCTGGATTCGGAAATATATCATTAATAATAAATAATTCATTTTATAATTCATATATTTATTATCATTTTTATAGTTGTTTTTGTTATAACAACAACATTAAAATGTTAATAATAAGAAGAATATTTTTAACAATTAGCTTTTTTTCTGAAGTTTGTGTTTTGAGCTGGATTTTATGTATAAAAGGTGCTATAATAAAAGAAAAGAAAATTAAATACAATGATTTTTTAAGTATTTTGGTCTGGATTTGAAGTACTAAAACTGTTATACAAATGTATTATTATTATTAATTTTAAGAAAAATAAATATAATTAAATATAATAGTACTTAATAATTAATAGTTGTTTTTTAGTTTATTATTAATATTATCATTATTATTATTATTATTATAACACCATTAATAATACTAGTAATAATAAAAATATTCTTAACAGTTGTCTAGAAAATAATAATAAAATAAAAATAATACTATGATTTTTTTAAGTAGTTAGATCTGGATTTGAAGTACTAATGGTTATACAAATGCATAATAATAATAATAACAATAATAATAATAATAATAATAATAATAATTATTATTATTATCATTATTAATGATAATAATAATAATAATAATAATAATAATAATAATATTATTATTATTATTATTATTATTATAAAAACAACAACATTAATAATATTAGTAATAATAAGATATTTTTAACAATTGGCTTTTTCCAGAAAAAAGCTGGATTTTATGTGTTAAAGGTGTGTTAATAAAAATAAATAAATAATAATAATTATTGTTATAACATTATTAATTTTACTACTAATAAAACAATTCTTAACATTTGGACTTTCCAGAAAATAATGATAATAAATAAATAAATAAATAAATAATATGATTTTTGAAGTACTTAGATCTGGATTTTATTATACAAACATAAAGTAATTATTATTATTATTACATTATTATTATAACAACATTTATAATATTAGTGCTATATAAAGTACTATATAAGGTGCTATAAATAAATACATAAAAAATTATATTAACAGTACTACTAATAATAATTTTTTTTAAGTTTCCCTGATTTTCAAAGTATTTTGATCTAAGATTCGATGTATTAAATGTATTAAAGAGCTATACAAATAATAAATATTATTTTATAATTTCTTTTGCATGATGTACTTTGACCTGGATCCAATATATAAAGTGCTATACAAATAAAATGTATTTTTATTTCATAAATCTAATTTTTTAGACAAAATTGGAAGAGTAAATTATTGTGAATGACATTGCGTATAAACTCCAGTAATATGAGTATGTTTTGATGACTTTCTACTATTCTTTTACCTGTATGACACAGATAAGTTCATGTACATGACGACGGCGGTGGACCTGGTGATCACGGAGGTTGAAGAGCCTGTGCGGTTCTTACTGGAAACGCGGGTTCGAGTGTGCTCACCCAACGAGAGGCTCTTCTGGCCCTTCAGCAAACGCAGTTACACCGAGACCTACTATCTCAAACTCAGACCGGTGAGAACCAGCTCAGTGCAGGACCTGACTTTATACGCGACTGATTTGATAGAGAACCAAAAGTCTGTGCCACAAAATCCTCGTCACATTTTCACTTTTGAGACAGCATTCACATTTAAAGTATGTAGCTCACTAGGTTTAAAGACAAGATCATAGCATGAACGAGCATGTGGAGACAGTCTAGTATTTGACGGTGCCTTCAATCTGCTCTCAGATGGAAAACAAGGAGAGGAAGAGCAACTCAGACACGCTGTATGAAGTGGTGAGTTTAGAGAGTGAGACCGAGAGAGAGAGGAGGAAGACTACAGCGAGCCCCGGCATCCTGTCGTCTGGCTCTCATGGCTCCATGGTGCCCTCACCTCCTGAGGATGATGAGGAGGAAGGTGAGCGGCCCTCAGCTCTCATTTAAAGCAGTTTTTATTCATATCATTATGTACGTAACCTCAGGAGCTGTTCTTTAAAGTCCTTGAGGAATTCACGTGTTCTCTCTCGTTCTTTCTCTCTCGCTATCCTCCCAGATAATGACGAGCCGTTATTGAGTGGGTCTGGAGACGTGTCTAAGGAGTGTGCCGAAAAAATTCTGGAAACTTGGGGAGATTTACTGTCTAAATGGTGAGTGCTTTGAAAACGAGTGGAAATGAAGGCTCAGGGTTTTTACCAGAAAAGTGTTATTGTTAAAGGGTTAGTTCACCCAAAAATGAAAATTAGCTTATTATTTATTCACTCTCCAGGCATCCTAGGTGTATATGACTTCTTTCTTTCAGACGAATCCAGTCGGAGTTATATTAAAAATTATCTTGGCACTTCCCAGCTTTAAAATGGCATGGGCGGGTATTTCTCTTCATCAGTCCAATAAAGTGGATCCATTCATAATAAAAAGTGCCTCACATGTCTCCAGCGGATGAGTAAAGGGCTCCTGTAGCAAATCCATGTGTTTTTGTAAGCAAATTATCCATAGTTAAAATGCCATAATCACTAGCTTGCGCCAATTGGTCGTACATGGAAGTAGCTCCTGGTGAATGTCCTAAAACCAGTTGGCAACAGCTAGATTTAAGTGATTACATTTTAAATATGGATTTTTTTCTTACGAAAATGCATCAGTTCACTACAGGAGGCCTTTATTTACCCCCCGGAGCTGTGTGAGCCACTTTTTATAATGGATGGATGCATTTTATTGGACCTGTTTTGGACTGATGAAGAGAAACACCCGATTGCCCTAAACTCTGATTGCATTTGTTTGAAAAAAGGAAGTCATATACAGCTAGGATACCTGGAGGGTGAGTAAATAATGGGCTAATTAAAAATTTGGGGTGAACTATCCCTTTAAATATCTTATTATCTTTTAGAAATTCATAATTAGCCATAAACAAAAAATAGTCATCAACAGAATAGTACTAATTTATGAATTATAACTGAATATCGGGAAAAATAATCATTTTTTCCAAATGATTTTAAGCTGCTATAAACAGGAAGTTACATCATAAAGCAACCTTAACCATAGCAATTACAAGAAGAAAGCAATTTTTTGTTTATAAGAGCCGTACTTTAAAACACCTTAATTTTCACTGTATGTTGGTTGATTGATGCAAGGTGATTATTTAATGATGTTTTGATTTTATTTTTACATATATTTTTTAATGTTTTGGTACTGCTTGCTATTCATTGTCATTTCCCTTTATTTACTTACCATGTTTTCATGAAATTCAGTGTGAATTAGCTAGCTTAGGTTTGAGTGCAAGGCAAAGTAATTTTTGTTGGATGATAAACAACATATAAATTCACCAAAAAAAAAAACAATAAAACCGTAATATGTTGAAATATTATTACAATTTAAAGTAATTGTTTTCTGTTGTAATTTAATATATTTTAATATAATTAATTTATGTGATACAAAGCTGATTTTATTTTTGTGAAACAAAGCTAAACATGATACTTCAGAAATCATTCTAATATGCTGATACTGATATGCTGCTCATGAAACATTAAATACTATTAATGTAGGGTCCTATTAAATTAGTTTTATTTTTTCCCAAATTCCTTTTTATTGTTTTTCCTATTGGTTTCATTTAATTTTATTCATTAAAAATGGCAAGTTTAACAAAAATAATTGTTTAAGGCCATATGAAATAAGTTTTAATTTTTTCCTCAAATTCAGGTAAGATTTTTCTCAAATCTTAATAGGTTCATTAAATATTACTAATCAAAAGCATCTCTAATTCATTTAATTTCAAAAAAGAAAAACAATATAATTTTTATTTTTATTTTTATTTTTTCAAAAATACTGTTCTGTATTTACATTTTTCTGGTAAATATTCCTTTTAAAATTATGTTTTAATAATATTTTATTAGTAGTAGCAGTACTATCATTACATCAAGTAATAATTCTGTCACAATTTCTTCAAGTTAGACCAAACTTTTATTTTGAAAGCTTGCTTTGAAGACCTTTACATTTCTGTTTGTATATGATGTACAATAGTTTTTCTCAAAATAAATGGTAAAATCCTGATCAGTATATGATCATATACTGAGGCAGCAGAGGCTGAAAACCCAGCGAGCATCACACAGACTTCAGTATGTGTGAAGTAAATGAAACTGCGCGTCTGTGCCATTCATTCACACAGAGACACGCACAACATGCAGGATTCATGTTTAAATAAAACTTTTGCTGCTTAATATTTACAGACACTAGTCCATATAATGACCTACTTTTGATTTATTCATCAAAAATTTGGCAAATTCCATGACATTTTTTGCCATTTTTAAAAACTGAAAATAAATAAATAAATAAATACTTTCCAAAAATTTATGGAAACTGTGATACATTTTTTTTATGTATTCAAAGTTCAAAAGCACATCCTTTATTTGAATTAGAAATCTTTTGTAACATTATGAATGTCTTTGCTGTCTTTTGATCGGTTTATTGCGTCCTTATTTACTCTCATTTGGTTCATTTAAAGAGTGTTAATTTTAGACCCTGACAAGCGACAGGTGTAAATTTATGCAGCTTTTTCCTAGAAAAATTAGACTTTGAGCCGCATTACTGTTGTTAACGAGCCGTGGGTTGAATACAAAGCTTGTACAGATTCCTGTAGAGATTAATTGTTTCACATTAGCATATGCACATTTAGATTAGAGGTTATCTTGTCCGCCTCTTTCTTCCTGACACTGTTGAACTGCTGCTCTATGCCTTTCTGTTCAAGGAAGCGCTATAAAACATGCCGAAAATCGAGCTTCCCGTCCCACACATTCTTTTTTCTATCTCCCACCAAAAAATATCTCCACATGCCCACACACACACACCATTTCTAATTTAAGAACTCATTCATGGGAGGGAAATGAGCGAGATATTTTAATGCGGAGCACTAGAAGAGAGGGCTGGAGAGACTGGGGAGGGCTGGGGAAATGGTCAAATTCAGATAAGGGTCTTATTAAGATTATTTCCCGCTCCCATTACTCTCATTGTTGTTAATCAAAACCTCGAGATGAATTCAATTAAAAATCCCAGGAATTTAATTACAGGCTTGCGACTGTCTGTGCACCCTGAAGAACACAGCTGTGTCTTTGTGCGCGTCTTGTGCTCACATCTGCATCTAGTCCCTAGTTTTCCTCCTCTTTAATCCCTCGGCTTTCCCTGTTTGGAAGCTGAGATTTACAGTCGCTCTGTTGTTAAATTAAGTGACTTAATGTGCTGTGTGTTGAAGACACACACATGTAATTTAAAGGCAAAGTATTTTTCAAACCACTTAACTTTTGAGCTTTTTGTTCATATTTTGGTAGTTTGTGCTTTTGGCTCTATAAGCGTCCTTCATAATTGACTTTATGCTGAGTAATCGACACATGAACATCCTCTCTGCAGTTTCGTAGAGAAAATCACTGTGATTCCTTCTTTTCTTTGCAAAATGGACAATAAATATGAAAACTAATGGCCATGTAAATCAAATGTATGATTGCCAAAGTGTTTTTAGCATGTTTCTAGGGTGTTCTAGGTGGTTGCTTGTAGCCTTAAGTCAAACGGAGCTGATGATGTAACCCAGAGTTCAAGAGAGATTATGGGAAATTTGAACATGTATTTTTGGGTTGTCAAAGTTAACATGCTTACAATATATTTTACTTTATATATAACATACAATGCTTAAAATATACACTACCAGTCAAAAGTTTTTGAACAGTAAGATTTTGAATGTTTTTAAGAAGTCTCTTCTGCTCACCAAACCTGCATTTATTTGATTCAAAGCACAGCAAAAACAGTAACATTTTGAAATATTTTTACTATTTAAAATAACCGTTTTCTATTTGAATATATTTTAAAATGTAATTTATTCCTGTGATTTCAAAGCTGATTTTTTTAGCATCATTACTTCAGTCACATTATCCTAGAGAAATCATTTTAATATTCTGATTTGCTTCTCAAAAAACATTTATTATTATTATTATTATTATTATTATTATTATTATTATTATTATTATTATTATGTTGAAAACACCTGAGTAGAATTTTTTCATGTTTTAATTTTTTCTTTGTTGAATAGAAAGTTCAAAAGAACCGCATTTATCTGTTAAATAAATTATTTTTTTTTAAAAATATATTCAAATAGAAAACAGTTATTTTAAATATTTCAAAATATTTCAAAATTGTACTATTTTTGCTTTACTTTGGGTTAAATAAGGCAGGCTTGGTGAGCAGAAGAGATTTTTAAAAAACATTAAAAATCTTACTGTTTAAAACAAATTTTGACTGGTGGTGTATATTTAAAATATTTACTGAATAAAGATGTTTTAAAACGGTATTTAAAAAAATATATTTTGTTCATTATAATTAAAGAATATTTATATCAATTGAATAATTGGAATATATATATATATATATATATATATATATATATATATATATATATATATATATATATATTACAAATTATATTACACATTTTTCAACTGAAATCATTTTTCTTAAGATTTAATGTATAGAAAAAGATATGTTGTGAATAAATTAATATTATATAAATTCAATTCAATTTTTTCAAATAAAACTGTAATATTTACTTTGCCTTCAATTTACAGAGACTTAAAAAAATAAAACAGCTCTAAAGTGACTGTAAAAAGACATTTATAAAGTTGCTAAATATTTCTATTTCAAATAAATGCTGATCTTTTCTATTCATGAGAGAAACCTAATAAAATGCATGTTGTTATTCACAAAAATATAAGGCAGCACAACTGTTTTCAACATTGATAATAATAATAATAAAAAAATAATGATTTCTGAAGGATCATGTGACTCTGAAGACTGGAGTAATGATGCTGAAAATTCAGCTTTGCATCATAGGAATAAATTACATTTTACAATATTTTCACATAGAAAACAGTTCTTTTAAATTGTAATAATATATAGCAATTTTACAGTTTTTACCATATTTTTCTTCTTTAAAAAACATTTCAAAAGCCATACCAACCTTATGCTGGTAGAGCCCCTTTTGTTTGATGATAGCGCTTCCTGGTTAAAGAACATTGGGTGTAAGCAGCCAGTGCATATTGCATTAATAAACATTGCATATTGTTTAAATTAGCTATATCCTACAACAAAAAGACTCTACAGACTTTGTATTTGCAAAACACATGTCTCACGCTTATGACAGAGTGATGCCATGTCATAAAAAGCGATGTGTTGCACTGAACAAAGTTCTTCTTATTGAAGGAAACAGTTTGCGGTAATAATCCCAATTGAGTTTGTCAGTTGTGAGTGATTGGCAGCACAATATTAGTGGTAAAAATCCCTGGGGGAAACGGTTTGTGCATATTACAGCACAGTAGAATTATGCACTTTCCTTTTAATCAGGAAGGAAAATGGGCAGCAGTGACATTTAAGACATTTCATAAACAAATACAAATAAATGTTGGTAAATGTGTAGACCGCATACAGAGATTATGCCTCTAGCAGGTAAAGACTGTCTCATTTTAGCCTTTTCTTTAGTAAAAGGTCCTAGGGAATAAATTACACACCAGAAGGTCACTTTTTGTCTGTGGGAGGAAAAGTAACACTAATGCACATAGTGTATATACTCTCAAGGAAAACTTTTGGAAAAATTGTTACTTAATAAAATAAATGTAAAAAAAAATAAATATAAATATAATTATAAAATAATCCTGGCTCTTTCAAGCTTTATAATGGCAGTGAATGGCTGTTGAGATTTTGAAGTCCAATAAAGTGCATCAGTCCATCATAAAAAGTGCTCCACATGGCTCTCAGGGATTAATAAAGGCCTTCTGAAGTGAATCGATATGGTTTATAAAGTTTTAAATATGGGTATTTTTCTTAGACCAACACATCAGTTCACTTCAGAATGCCTTTATTAAACCCCAGAGCCGTGTGGAGCACTTTTCATGATGGATGGATGCACTTTTTCGGGCTTCAAAATCTTAACACCCATTCACTGCCATTATAAAGCTTGGAAGAGCCAGGACAGTTTTTAATATAACTCCAATTGTATTCGTCTGAAAGTAGAAAGTCATATACACCTAGGATGGCTTGAGGGTGAGTAAATCATGGGGTAATTTTCATTTTTAGGTGAACTATCCCTTTAAATTGTCGTGCTGTAATTAATTTGTAACCATGTTGGTACTGTAATGTTTCATCAGGCATCTGAACCTGGCCGTGCGACCCAAACAGCTTCCGGCGCTGGTGCGCAGTGGTGTCCCGGAGGCCTTGAGAGGGGAGGTGTGGCAGCTACTGGCCGGATGTCATAACAATGACCATCTGGTGGAGGAGTACCGTACACTCATCACTAAGGTAGGCGTACAGTTCACATCCCATAATTCAAAGCAAAGTATTGGCTCTAATGCATTTTCTCCTTTATCAATGCTTTTGTTTGGTTGGATCAGAAGGTTTTGATCATATATCTCAATGAATTATTCATCTAAATGAGTTTTCAACCTCTAACCTTAAGTAGGACTTAGGCTGTGTGTTTTTTTTTTTCTTTTCCTGAGAGAAGCTAATTTTGCCACTCCAACACCACATCCTAGTGAACAACAATAGAGGAGAAGTTAATATTGCTTGTCTCATGAAGTATTAATGTCTGTACCAGATGGCATCCACAGACGACCACAATACTGATATGAGAAGTAATGCTTAAAAAAGCATTTAATTCGTGAAGCATCTGCCATGTTACTTCCACAGACATTCTGTATAATAGCAACCAAAGCGTCTCAACTACTAAAAAAAACCCTGTGCATCTGAAGTGCTCTCAAATGCACAAAGCTAACTTTTTTTTGAGAAGAGCACATGGCCTTTTTTAGCTGGCTAAAAATGCATTGGCGGACACATGGCCTAAAAGGGATGGTTCACCCAGAAATGAAAATGACTCCATGATTTACTCGCCCTCAAGCCATCCTAAGTGTATATGACTTACTTCTTTTAGAGGAATACAAATAGAGTTATATTAAAACATTTCCTGGCTCTTCCAAGCTTTATAATGGCAGTGAATGGGTGTTGAGGTTTTGAAGTTTAATAAAGTGCATTCATTCATGATAAAAATTACTCCACACGGCTCCAGGGGGATAATAGGGGTCGACCAATGTGCTTTCAGACCCGATACCAATTATTACAGATCAAGTAGACCGATAACTGATATTTTGAACCGATATACATCTTGTGAAAGAAAAAAAATAATGTCAAAATTAAGAATAACAAGGGCTTTGACAAAAACTTTCTTTAAAAGCTTTTTAATAATTTTATCGGTTTTGAAAATTAATGATAACAATAACCAATCAAAATGCTTAATATCGGCACCGATAATCGACCAGGCCGACCCCTAATAATAATGATTTAATTTTCCTTTTTTGTTCTGTTACACTTTTTTATGCTTTTAAATTATTTTATCGACAAATCTGTTTTGAAAGTGACCAATACAGATAACTATAGAAATGCTTAATACTGGCACAGATAATTTGCCAGGCCGGTAATCGGTTGACCCCTAATAATTCTGATTTCATATCCATTTTTTTGTTCTGTTTCTGTCACTTTTTTGTGCTTTTAAATTATTGTATCGGCAAATCGGTTTTGAAAAGGACCAATACCGATAACCATAAAAATGCTTAATATCGCCGCAGATAATCGGCCAGGCTGGTAATCGGTTGACCCCCCTTATAATTCTGATTTCATGTCCATTTTTTTTTGTTCTCTTTCTGTCACTTTTTTGGGCTTTTAAATTATTGTATCGGCAAATCAGTTTTGAAAATGACCAATACCGATAACCATAAAAAAATGCTTAATATGGATAATCGGCCAGGCCGATAATTAGTCGACCCCTAATAATCACGATTTCATATCCATTTTTGTTCTGTTTGTGTCACTTTTTATGCTTTTAAATAGTTTTATTGGCAATCGGTTTTGAAAATGACCAGTACCAATAACCATAAAATTGCTTAATATCGGCACAGATAATCGGCCAGGGCGGTAATTGGTTGACCCCTAATAATTCAGATTTCGTATCCACTTTTTTTGTTCTGTTTGTGTCACTTTTTTTGTGCTTTTAAATTTTTGTATCATCAAATCAGTTTTGAAAATGACCAATACCGATAACTATAAGAATACTTAATATCGGCACCGATAATCAGGTGACCCCGAACCCCCGCTAACTGTTGTACGCATGTTCATGAGAGAGTGGCAAAAAAAAAACAGTCTCCTTTTGGCTAATATCAAAATCCTCTGAATTTTATTTTTAATTAGAATTCCTTGTTTTGTACTTCTAATTTGTGACCGCTGTTTTTCAATCTCCTCTGCTTAAGATTACGGTTTATAAAGTTTTAAATATGGATATTTTTCTCACAAAAATGCATTAATTCCCTTCATACGGCCTTTATTTATTCCCTGGAGCTGGGTGGAGTACTTTTTATGGATGGATGGATGCCCTTTATCGGATTTTAAAATCTCAACTCCCATTCACTGCCGTTATAACGCTTGGATGAGCTCCAAAAAGAAAGTCATATACACCTAGAATGGCTTGAGGGCGAGTAAATCATGGGGTATTTTTCATTTTACCATCCATTTCATTTTACTCACCCACAGGCCATCCAAGATGTAGGTGACTTTTTCTTCAGTAGAACAGTAAAGAAGATTTTTAGCTAAATCTGTGGTCCTTGGTGACTCATAGAATGCAAGTCAATGGCTACTGTCACTTTGACAGTCAAAATAAGCATATGAGGCAATATCAAATTAATACCTGTGGCTCCTGGTGATATATTAAGGTCTTATGAAGCTAGTAATTCAAAGCCTCAAGCAAATGGTTCAAGTCAGCACAGATCTACAAGTTACTAAATCAAAACTGACTTTTGGATGTCCAACAGTCACTCCAACTCAATATGAGCCAAAATACCAGCGTATGTGATCCTATAAAACTGTTTTTTGCTGACTCATTCAACACTCCAGTTCCTTCAACAATCACTGAGCTAAGGAAACAGTTCCGACTTGAACCGAAGATTGGTGCAGAAATATTCCAGTAGCATCAGAATAAAGGCTGAAACAGTGTATTGACCTTTTAGAAGGAGTTTGTTAGACTGATATGTAGTCCAGAGGGCACAGAAAATTTTGGAGAGAGAGGATAGTGATGGGATTAGTGCATGACAGCTCAGTGCATCTTGGCTCCAACCATCTTGTTAAGTATTCTGTTCACAGTACAACTTTCATCATTAAATTTACTGCATATTTTTACGTATCTGAGCAACAAATGCCCATTCAGATATGAAAGGGCATCTTTCAAGATTCTAAAGAATTTGGTTTGGTCGTCAAAACTGAGTTTCTTGGAAAAGGCTGTAATTATGTCTCCACCGTACAAGGCAGGAGAGAGTACATATAACACGTTATCATAATACTGTGCGTTGGAAAGAGATGGTCTAGAGCTCCTGAGAGCCGCTCGATAGTCAAGTAATGGCAAAAGCGTTTTATATTATTAGCAGAAGCACTGGATTGCTAATGGTTAAGTAAAGTGTATTAGAAAGCAGGACTCGAGTACAAAGAGTTGTTTTCTTTCTTTGACCTCATTGTCTAATGTCTATTCAGAGCGTTTTTAGCATTTATTGATTTATTTTTTATTATGAATGCATGCAAATGCTAGTCTACAACATATTTTGTGTTCTTGTGTGCTGATTCTGTGCATCCTTAACTTCCGAGAACGTAAATAAATCAGCAGCAGCATTATGTATTTGCTATAACTTCTTGTTTAGCAATTCGTGCAAACTTTGTCAGTGCATGTGTAGTCGTGCTACTTGACCCCTTAGTTTTAACCCGAGGGAGGCATGTCAGTGTACTGTATCTTGTCAATCATTTCACCTTGTCCCCAAGCTTCCTCATAGTGTTTTCATGAAAACAGTAGTTTTTACTGTGCTCAAGTCTTTGCCTTTTCCCAAACAACATTCAAGAGCACTGTGCTCAGAAATCTGTGAGCCCGTACTCTTTTCCATTTGTGGCTTAATGTGATTTGTCTCTAATGCGAAAGCTGGTTGTTGCTCGTTGAAAACTTGCTCTTTACTGCGCTTAACCTTCATTATAGGTTTCTTTATTCTATGTGACTAGAAAAGGCTTGAACTTCAGCCACTGAGCATACGGTAAGTCAAGGGATGTTCACACCGGCAGTGATTTGCAATGACAGAGGTAACCGTAAATCACGCATTTCTAGAGAGAGATGGTTTGGAGCGGAATAAGTGACGCAACTATCAAAGCCCTTCAAAACAAAGGGTTGCAAACTGTAAAATGGAAACGTTTATGTGGAAAATTTACCATCAGAAGTTTATCTGGAAAATACAAGTGATTTTTTTGTGTCTCTTCCAGAAATCCATTTAGCAAAAAATTAGAGAATACTGCTTACTAAAATGAAATGAAGATCACCTGCTTTTAATATTTATTATTGTATTTTATGTAAAAATATTTAGGATGCCCAATATATTGGTACCCTAATGGTGATTTTATTGATTGACTGATTGATTTAAAGGGATAGTTCACCCAAAAATGAAAGTTACCCCATGATTTACTTACCCTCAATCCGTTCTAGATGTATATGACTTTCTTCTTTCAGACTAATACAATTTGAGTTATGTCAAAAAATGTCCTGGCTCTTCTGAGCTTTATAATGGCAGTAGAGCTGTCACTGTCGATTATTTTGGTAATCGAGTAATCTGTCGATTATTCTGATGAGTAATCGGATAATTATAATTATTATTTTTTTATTTTTTTAAGTTAACAATAGCCTTTAAAATGACTTAAGTACATATATAATAGCAACGAGGCAATTATAATTAGTTCAAATAAAGTATCAAAAGCAAGTAGACATGATTTTATTGAACAAAACTGTTCAAATACTAAATACTGAATGTATTATAAACAGTAAAGCTAATGTACATTACGCATTCTAACAAATGCCTGCAGAGGGTGCCAACGGCCTGATGATTGTTTTTTTTTTAACTTTAATATTTGTTTAATCCTTGTTTAATATTGACTCAACAAACATTTAATTAAAATGTCTACTTAATCTGTAATATTTGGCCATTTCTTTACGACAGAAATGCTGCAGACACTGTGATTTGTTGAATATGTGGACATCAAAACGTGTAAACTCAGGGTGAGGGTTTAAACTTTTATTTTGAAATCGCGATGAACAGTTACCATATAGAGATGTATTCTGCCCTCCAAAGGCAAAGTGCAGTAACTACACCAACACTGAAACTGAGAAAAATGCCTTTAAAGTTTTTTTGCCAGCTAGTCAAACATGTTGACACTCTCGTTTCTCTGAAACGGGACAAAATTGAACCAGGAGACTTTGCCACAAGACAAAACAGTTGTCACAAAGTCCATTTTAAGCCTTAACTCAATTTTGACCAAATGTGTAGTTACTGCGCTTTGCCTTTGGAGGGCAGTATTGATATATTCTCCTGTGTTTGTGTAGGGTTATTAATGATATACCTTACAAATCTGATGAAATAGCAGACGTTGGGTTCCCAGATAAACATTATTATAAACCAAAACTCACAATCACATGCAGAGATAGAGTTTAAGACGTACACACATGTAAATGATAACAGTTCTTGTTTAGCAACATTTACTGTGAACGGAGCCGATCTGAGACACACGTAAGTAACTTACACGCATGTAAATAATTAACACACATATTTTAAACCTGCATCACATATATAATTAATTGAATCATAGCATTTGCGAATTTGTAACAGCATTATGCTTTATTATCATTTTAAATGGGTTTAATATGTGGAATGCACCACTTCAGGTATTTTGCCGAATACGTGACATGGGCAAAATGCAATCGAGGATTTTTTAAAGTCGAATACTCGAATAGAATCGAGGAATCTTTACAGCCCTAAATGGCAGTGAATGGCTGTTGAGATTTTGAAGTCCAATAAAGTGCATCCATCCATCATAAAAAGTACTCCACACAGCTCAGGTGGGTTAATGAAGCAAATTGATGCATTTGTGTAAAAAAAATATCCATATTTAAAACTTTAAAAACCGTAACCTTCCGCTCTACCTCTCGTACATATGAGAGACGTTCCAGCAGATGACGTAGGCACAGCAAAAGCTCCGGTGAGAATATTCTAGTCTCTCGAGAAGTTTTCTTTACAGCAAAGGAAAACCAGTCTCCTCTCAGCTTATATCAAAATCTTCTAACATTTTTCTTTATAAATCCTCATTTTGTACTTCATGACCACCGCGTTTATCTACGTCCTATATCATTTGCTGGATTGCCAGTCTCGTGTGAACCAAGGTTGTTATAGTTTTGCTTTTTTTTTTTTTTAAATTTGTTTTATTTTAATATAGTTTTCAAATTTGAAATAAAATTTTGTTTCATTTTTATTACTTTCTTTAACAATTTTGTTAGTTTTAGTTTAGGTTTTTATATAGTTTATGTAGTTTAGTTTTAGTTTTAGTTCACGATTTCCGTGCAATTCTAAACTAAGCAAAATAATGTGAGACAAAATATTAATTGCTTCAGTATATTTAAAAGTATTTAATTTACTTTAATTAATTTGAATAAATTGAAACATTTAATACATACTATATGTATTTAAAATACACCAATTTTTTAAATTAAATTTATGAAAAAGAGGTTTGAATGAATAAATGACTCACTCATAAAAACATTACTGGACGAATCAGCATTTTTGAATGAATCTCTATTCAATGACAAATACATTTTTAACAGTTACTTGTTTCCACCTAGTGGATGACATGCTTTATTTTGATCTCTACCATAGACGTAAATGTTTATATCCAAACTAGGACCTTTAATCCCAGTATTGCTGTGATGATATGAATGACTGGGTATTTGAAAAGACTGTTTGTGTAGCTATTTCTTACCTAAACATGATGACTGCTGTCTCTGTGTCAGCGGCAGTGCAAATACAGATTTGAATGTTCCATAAGACTTTTTCAAAGGTTTAATAGACATGGGGAATCGTTGTCATTTAGAAATGAGATCGCGTAGGTGTTTGAATCTCAATCTTTTAATCTTTTAACGATTAATCAGCTCTAGTATATTATATAAAGTAATGATTACGAAAATGATTATTTATCTTACATAATTATTATTTTATTTCAGTTAGCGTTTTTATTTAATAACCTTGGTGTGAACACACGTACGACAGTTGGCAGAAGCTACACTGTAAAAAGTTTTCACCAGATTCAACTTAAAAACCTAAGTTAAGCAGCTGCCTTAAGTTTTTAAGTTAAATCAGCTTAAAACTACAAGTCATTTTAACTTATTACTATAAAAATGAGTTGATATAACTTGTGAGTTTAAATGACTTAAGTTGATTTAACTTAAAATCTTAAGGCAGCTGCTAAACTTAAGGTTTTAAGTTGAAACTGGTGAAAACTTTTTACAGTATACAGACGTTTTAAATATGGATATTTTTCTTACACAAATGCATTGCTTTGCTTCTGAAGGCCTTTATTAACCCATGGAACCCATGTGAAGCATATTTTATGATGGATGGATGCACTTTATTGGACTTCAAAATCTCAACACCCATTCACTGCCATTATAAAGTTTGAAAGAGCCAGGAGTTTTTTTTTTTTTAAATATAACTAAATAATTTTTCGGTGAACTATCCCTCTAAGTGTCCTTAGATAAGATCTTCCAGAATTTTAATATTGGTGCATCTCTAATTAAAATAAATAAAATTTAATTATTAAATAAATAAAAGTACATATGGCTGGTAAGAAATATTTATTACTGGACTGTTATGTGGACTTTAAAGGAGTAGTTCACTTCCAGAACAAAAATTTACAGATAATGTACTCACTCCCTTGTCATCCAAGATGTTTGTGTCTTTCTTTTTTCAGTTGTAAAGAAATTATGTTTTTTGAGGAAAACATTTCAGGGTTTCTCTCTATATAATCAGGGATGTGATTTTTCCGGATTAATCCGGAATTCCGGATTTTTCGACCTGAAAATGTGACCTATGTCACGTATTTGCGACCGTTCGCAAATGGCGGATGGCGAAGTATGATTCCGGACCGCAAGATGCGTCCATGCGGACCGTAAAAGCTTTTGACATAATAATAATAATAATAATAATAATAATAATAATAAAAAAATGCCAAACGCTATTTCTAATAAATACATTTATATTAAGCACACTAGGGTCAGCATTTGGGTGCAATCTTCCGAGCAGTGAGGAGAGCAGAGATCGGCAGACAGATGTAGCTTTCAGTGAGTGAAAAACGTTGATGGGAAATGCATTATTTTGGGGTTACGTCGCAAAATATTGTAAATATATCTTTTTATACTGTATTTTTATACATATTTATATTTTAAACCACGACGGTGAGCCAATGGATATCACACAAGCAACGTGAAAACTGCATATATTAAAGTGAACCCTGCTGAAAAAACCAGCTAAAACCAGCCTAGGCTGGTTGGCTGGTCTTAGCTGGTTTAAGCTGGAAATGGCTGGTTTTAGCTGGTCTCCCAGCCTGACCAGCTAAGACCAGCCTGACCAGCCTGGCCAGGCTGGAAAAATGGCCAAAACCCCTCTAAAACCAGCCTGCCTCCCAGCTATGACCAGCTGAAACCAGGCTGGTTGACCAGCTAAAACCAGCCAACCAGCCTACAACGTATTTTGTGTAGGCTAAGGGTTTTTGAAAGTCAGTTCTTGAAATGAAGCTCTTCATTTTTATTGATGACTGTAGTGTTATTAGGGGTTAAGAAAGACTTGATTATTTCAGGTGGTCTTAAATGTGGGGACTAAAAGGCAAGAATTGCGATGGAACTTTATAAGGTTATTCATTGAATAAATATAAGCGCTGCGCGTTTCAAAGTCATCTGCGGCGCTGTTTTGTGTATCATTCTGATAGCGCCTCCTGCTGGAAGAGAATGATCTGACATTTTTAATCTGCTCGTACGTCTACTGTTGTCAAAAAGACCAATGTAAACAAATCAGTCCATGGTTTTAAGCACCAAACACGTAAATGTTATCTGATGGATCGACAAGATCATGTGTTATACAAATTTAAACAATTAAGGCAATAAAATATATGTTAATTAATATAATACTTGATTGACAATAATTGTTTAAATTAATATAAGAATTGATACTTTTGACTCTTGAAGGCTGGAATGTGAATTTTATAATTTAAGAAATCTTTTTTGTTTTATGAAATCTGCATCTCAATTGTAAATCATGCTTTTTACAGTCATTTTAATAATTTATTTATTTATTAATTAAATTTTGTTCAGGTCTTTAAAAAAGTATTTAAATGTCTAGAATTTAAGATAAAATATGCTGCAGATACCCTGGTCTCGTGAAAAAAAAAAAAACATAAATAGTTTTTTATATATAATTGTCTGGACCTCGGCTGGTGCGCAGGGTTCATTACTGGACCTTAAGCCGTTTTAGTTGAAGACCCCTGGATTAGATGATCGATTTTGAGTGATTTTCTACTATGGCAGGATGTTTAAGCTGCATTAACATTAACTTACTTGTATTTGCTAGCTATTAGGGATGCTCATTTCGGTTAATTTTCCCAACCGGGGGGGGGGGGGGGGGGGGGGTGTGTCTTAGTATATTTTCCTATTTTTTTGTCCTTAGCCAATCACATGCCTGATAATGGACTTCTATGGTAAACTTACAAAATGCAATTTAAAAGCAGCTTCTAACAGCTCTAAATGATCCCAGCTGAGGAAGAAAGGTCTTATCTAGCAAAAAGATCATTCATTTCCTAAAAAATGCTTGTGAACTATATGGAGAAATAACCTGAAATGTTTCCTCCAAAAACATAATTTCTTTACGACTGTAGAATGAAAGACATAAACATCTTTGATGACAAGGGGCTACATTATCTATAAATTTTTGTTCGGGAAGTGAGCTACTCTTTTAATAACACTAACAGGTTCATTTTCCTAAAACATCCACATAACAGCCATATCTAGAGTTTGGGCAAAGGCTTTTTTTCTTAGTTAGGCTACATGCTCACAGTGATTTCACTGGGCACGGCCATGTCAGCTGTCATTATGTAAAGAAAACATCCCGCAGCAGTGAGGTCCCAGGTGGCTTCAAGATGTTCCTTTCTCCCACCCACCCCAAAGTCCAAATAAACTAAATGTACACACGGAGTGTGTGTGAGATTGTTAGGACAACAGCCGTGCTGAGCAGCTCGTGCATGTATAGGTATGTTTCTTAAGCCATGCCGAGCTAAACAAACCCACTTTTGTGTCACTAAAGTTCTTCAAAAGAAGAGAACTCTGCCAAAACCTAAACTCATTCCTTTTCCGCTGTTTATCAGTATTATGTCAAAGTTTGTATGTATTGTACATAAACTTTCATCACATGAAAAACAGAACAGTATGGTAGAACAGTAAATAATATCCATGAAAATTTCCTGATCCAACAAAGGCAATGCTGAAGACCGGCACATGCTTATGTAGTGATCCAGAGTTATCATTTGTGCTTAGGAAGAATTGCTCATGACATGAGCAGGTTTTGCCAGTTCTTGCGACACATGGAGCTGAATGAATACAGTGAATACTCAAAGATTTCTTTGTTCATGACTTAGGAAAAATCGCTTGTAAAAAAAAACAAAAAGGATGGTCTGGAGTTTTCTCTGGATGGTCAAATCCGCAGTGTGGTACCAATTAAGTGAAGAGAACTGTACTTAGAAGCCATCACCAACTTCCTAGAAATAATCTGGATTTTACATTAAATTTTTTATGCCGTTTAGAGGTTATATCCTATCCTAAAACTTTGTCTAGAAAAGCATGCAATGTTGGATTGGTTACAATATTATCAATTATATCAAGACAGTATTGTGATTTACTCACCCTCAAGCCACCCTAGGTGTATATGACTTTCTTTCAGACCAATATAATTGGAGTTAAGTCCTGTCTCTTCCAAGCTTTATAATGGCAGTGAATGGCTGTTGAGATTTTGAAGTCCAATAAAGTGCATCCATCTATCATAAATAGTACTCCACATACAGTGCCTTGCAAAATAATTCATACCCCTTCGTTTTTTTTTTTTCACATTTTGTTGCAGCATTATGTTAAACTGCTTTAAATTACTTTTTTCCACATCAATCTACATCTCATACACCTTAATGACAAAGCACAAAACAGGTTTGTAGCAAATTTATTAGAAATAAAAAACTGAAACGATCCTGTTGCATAAGTATTCATACCCTTTTCTGAAACACTCGACCACATACTTTTGAAGAGCCATCCAATTTACCCATCCTTCAAAGAAGAGAGACACATGGCATGAGAGCTAAGCACATTTTAGCTCAAAAAACTGTTTTTTTGCCTTTCAAAGTAAAATTTATATGATCAAGGTTTTTTGATTGTTGCGTCTGAACTAGGGGTGGCACGGTTCATGAAAAACAACCGAACCGTTCGGTTCGCTTGTCTCGGTTCGGTGCGTGTGTGCGTCGCACGGTTCAACGCATGCGCAATGTAGCCTCGTGAGTGTCCTTTTTGCGCGAAATAAGAGGTGTGTGTAGACATAGAGACAGTAAAAGTGGAGTGCTGCAAGTTACGTCACGTGTAGAAATGAATACTTATGTATGAATACTTATACAATCTACTTATTTCAGTGTTTTATTTTTAAAAAATTTGTAAAATTTGCAAATCTGGTTTTTGCTTTGTCATAATTATGGTGTACAGAGTGTAAATTGATGTGGGGAAAAGCTAATTTAAAGCAGTTTAACATAATGCTGCAACATAACAAAATGTGAAAAAAATGAAGGGTTATGAATACTTTTGCAAGGCACTGTAGCTCTGTGGGGTTAATAAAGGCCTTCTAAAGTGAATCAATGCATTTGTGTAAGAAAAACTCTAATATTTGTTTATGAAAACTGAGTGCTTTATCAAGCAAAACTCTTGTTAGACTCTTGTTACTGTAACCTTCATAACGCTGACTCACAGACAGCATTTATTGAGAGGCCTTGATGAAAGGTCTTGTTTCCGTTCATCTAGTTATCACAGACCTGCACTTTTCACCGTCTGGCCTCCTAGCGCTCTATACTCTGATAGAAGAGGGCTAAAATCATCCCTCATAGGCTTTGAGTGAAAGCTACACCGCAAACCACACGTTCCTCTCACATTGTGTAATTAGTAATTAATTGGTTTTCTTAACCTCATAGCCATTTCAGAAGCTGCAGCTGACACTAATTTGTTTTTGTTCCCCCAATAATGATAGTTGTTGAACCAGGAAAGTTGTGAACTTTTTTTTTTTTTTTTTTGTGATACAACAAATGCTTTCTATTTTCCTTATGCTTTTCTTTGTACGTGCGTGTTTGCGGTTGATGCCTGGGAACCATGGTGATTCATTTCTTAAAAGCGTTGCACAAAGAATAGCCATGCTCTCAGAGTTTTGCCATTGTGTTTAATTCAATGGAGGCATTGACGGCCCACATTTCTATTTTGAGTTGTTATCACAGAACTGGCAGGCTGCTCTATAGTTCAACGCTTACGGCAAGTTAAGCAACAAAGTGACATTGATGAAACAGTCTGTCCCCGCTTCCAATAAACGTTTTAGTGAGAAATATAGAATTTCCAGTGTTTTGAAGGACAGGCCTCCCTCTGATATATCTGGGCCAAATGGTTGGATTAAGACGAGTGTTGATTTTCACCAGGGCTGGGTTATAAATACAAGACACGTCTTAACACCAGGACTTGAGTGATGACAAGTTTGATTTAGTTTTATTGAGTGCCTTCACCTTTTCCATGTATTACTCAAGTACTACCACTCTTTCTAACCCCAACGACTTTTCATTTATTTACACTTGTTGCCATGGAAGTGACAGGTACAGTACCAGTTCTGTTAAAATGTGAGGTTTATGAAAACGACAGATGGTTGGGTGTGAAATTACTCAAAAGATGATGTTTGGAAAAATGTCTCGGTATGAATGTTATTGGGGTTCAGTGTTGTTTTGGACACCGCTCGAAGTCATTGTATGGACAAAAACACTTGAAACACACTTAGAATATCTTCTTTTGTGTTCCACTGAGGTTTGAAATTACATGAGGTTTAGTAAATGATGATAGAACTCTAAACCAACCTCCTAAAAGGGTTATTCCACCTAAAAATGAAAATTGGCCTATTATTTACTCATCCTCCAGGCATCCTGTGTGTACATGACTTCCTTCTTTCAGACAAATCCAATCGGACTTTTATTAAAAATTATCCTGGCATTTCCAGGATTTAGAATTGCATGGGCGGGTGTTTCTCTTCATCAGTCCAAAACAAGTGGACCTGGGGGTAAATAAAGGCCTCCAGTGGTGAATCGATGCATTTTGTAAGAATAAAAAGAAGAATAAGAATAATAATATCCATATTTAAAACATAATAGTCAATTTAATCTAGCCTGCACCAACTGGTCGTACACTGAAGCAGCTCCGGGTGGATGACGTATGACGTCGATGGTGCACATGTTCTGCTCAGAAGTGACAACAAGAATTCCCCTTTTTATTATGGATGGATGCACTTTATTGGACTTGTTTTGGACTGATGAGGAGAAACACCCGGCCATGCAATTCTAAAGCTTGAAAATGCCAGGATCATTTTTAATATAACTCCGATTGGATTAATCTAAAAGAAGGAAGTCATATACATATACATATAGGATGCCTGAAGGGTGAGTAAATAATGGGCTAATTTTCATTTTTGGGTGGACTAACCCTTTAATACTTCAGGGTAAGGTTACGGATTTGACCAGTAACTCTTTAAGCATAAGCAAAGGTAATAGTAATGGTTGATTTTGCTGCTGAACAGGCCAGTCAATGATTCTCTAGCTAAAAGACCGGTAGATCAGCTTTAAGTTGGTCTGAACACTCTTTAAAACAAAGGTTCCCATTCTCAACCATGTTCCTGGTTCCATGTCTAAACTGAATCAAACTCACCTGATTCAGGTCATCAGTTCCTGAAATGGGACAAATTTGGGACAATAGGACATGCAAAATGCAATCAAGTCATTAAAGGATTAGTTCTCTTCCAGAATCAAAATTTCCTGATATTTTACCCACCCCCATATCATCCAAGATGTTCATGTCTTCAGTCAAAAAAAAAACAAACAAGCTATTTGAGGAAAACATTCCAGGACTTTTCTTCCTATAGTGGACTTCAATGGGGATCAAAGGGTTGAAGGTCCAAATTTCAGTCTCAATGCAGCTTCAAAGGGCTCTACATGATCCCAGCCGAGGAATAAGGGTCCTATTTAGCGAAATGATCTGTAATTTATATGCATTTTAACCACAAATGCTCATCTTGCACTAGCTCGACTTCACACATTATGTAGTCACATTGGAAAGGTCATGAGTGATGTAGGAAAGTGTAGAAAGTGCAAAGGAAGTCAAAGACCATTTACAAAAAAAGGTAAAACAACTATGTTCGACATTTTTGAAGTTGGAGGAGAAAATGAGAGTTTTTTTACCCTGCCCAAACTTTTTGAACCAAAGTACACAGATGAAGAACTAACCATAAGTGACCTTTTCAACATGGACCTTTCCAACGATTACGTAATGCTTGAAGTCCTAGATGCGCATAGTAGAGCAACTGCAAGACGAGCATTTGAGGTTAAAAAGCATATACATTTCTATATATTTTTTTTAAATGGCCGATGGCCTTGCTCGATAAGACCCTCATTCCTCGACTGGAATTGTGTTGAGCACTTTGAAGCTGCATTTAAACTGCCTTTTGGACCTTCAACCTGTTGGGTCTCATTGATGTCTACTATATGGAGAAAAATCCTGGATTGTTTTCCTAAAAAAACATAAATTTCTTTTCGACTTTTCGAAAGACATGAACATCTTGGATGACATGAGGGTGAGTAAATCATGAGGACATTTTTATTCTGGAAGCGAACTAATCCTTTAATGCCCTACAAACTGGCATGGACTCTACACTTGCAGTCAGTCCCCATCTGTATGATTCTACTTTTGTTTTTGATTAATAGAGTAAGTATATTCGTCTGTATTTGACATGGTAACAAGCATTAGATTTTGAATCCTTGGTTCACTCTGCACCCATCTGCACACCCGAGCATGTTTGTCCGGCTGTATTTTTTTGGCTCTTACTTTTACCAGATGTTCCAGTGTCCATAAACACAGACGCAGAGGTCAGACATACACACAGATTTCTCTAGACACTCCTCACACACCACCCCATGCGGTGAATAAAAACAAACGACTAACACAAAGCCTGGCCTGTTAGTCTGCGGCAGCCTGCACCTCTTCTCACTTCAAGTCGCGGCATTCTAAACACACCGCAATAAACATCCATCTCAGAGCCAGGCGTGACTTCACAAAATAGGGAACAGATAGTCTTGAGCTTCATTGTGTTCAATAGAAGACCTTTTAATATAGCAAATAGTAGCACACTTGTCTGTACCAAAATAGCTTTACTGCTCTGTGGGGTTAATGTCACGCTGAATGGTCTAGACCCAGGGGATTGCGCAGGGTTTATGGAGGAAGGCTGTGGGTGGTCTATACAGCAGGATTCTGGCTGGTCTCTGCCGCAGCACTGATGTCCAGGTTTGTGAGGCTGAGAGTTTGGCTGACTACTGATGTAAAGCTGCTGTCTCACTCTGTGAAGGGATGAGTATGTGCTGTTTGTGTTTGCTGTATTTTCAATGAGCAGCTGAGTCAGGCTGCACTTGGCTAACACCTTCCCATCACTATGGGGACAGCCTTTCTCTTATCTTCTTCTATAGACTGTCAGAATAGACGGTTTCATTTAACATGCCGAAAAACAAGGCTGTGAGGGATAGAAGTTCAGCTTGTTCTTGTCAATACTAAAGTATTCGCAATGCATTTTATCTCTGCAGTGATGTATTGTGATTTGATTATGTAAGCGAAGAAGCATATTGAACTAGAAAAAATGTAGGATGGAATCTGTTATGATAATTGGTTGAAAAATAAGAGGGCATAGCCATTAATGAGAGTTGCTGTAGAGGCAGAGCAAGTGGAAGATTATAGTCAAATTGTGGATTTTATGGTCCTTGATGATATCTAAATTACATCACAGACCTGTGTTTTGGAGTTGGCAGTCTGCAGATAATTAAGGGAAGACATTTTTAGTGGTTCGGCAGAATGATTGACAAGCAAGTACGCAATGGTGTCTTTAAAGAAACTCTATTTCCATCTTTCAGAGCCTAATCAAATTAAATATGCCGTTTACTCTAAGGTTGGTTTCTCCGTCTTATGTGTTCAGCCCTTCCATTCCTCTTTATTTCTTCCTTTCCTCCTCATTGTCCTTTTCCTAATGGATGAGCCCAGTGTCCGCTCCCCACCTTTCAAGTTCGGCCTATTTTTAGCCCCTTGTGTGCCTGGCTGAGGGGATGCGTGAAAGTGGGGACTGTGTGTGTTTGCAGATTCTGGCAGTGACGGAATGACAGGAGACTGAATGGGTGCTATAGTTTTAATATTATCTTGGTGACAGAGAACAGGGACTAATAAAGATGATATAAATGGAAACAGGTGTGTTAGGGAAAGACTGAAAAGTTCAGTAAATCTGCATGGTGGACGTGTACTAAACCCAGACTGGCACAAATCATCTGATAACATGGTGATACATGAAAAAAAATAGGAGCCACAATACTGCATAAAGCAGGGGTAGAATTTGAATTATCATGCCTTGAATAGTTTATCTAGTTAGAAATGTGTTTGTTCTTGGTTTATTTCGTTCACTTTGGAAAAGGCTACATTCTGACCTCCTGCTCTTTTTTGCATGTGTCCGCATATGAGGGAGAAATAGGGAGTGCGTGGGAGGGATGTTGCATTGGAATTGCGTTTGGAATGGAAGGAAGAGGAAGGATAAAGCACTTATATGAGTTTTGCATTAGAAAGACAGTGTTGAGCAAATATGAAAGCAGTACATTTTTCATATTTTTGAGAGGGTATGAGCGGGGTGAAGAAGTGTATGGATTCACAAGGGAAGGGGATGCCTCTCTCTGCTCGTGCTCCGACATCTGCTCACTGGCTAGAGCCAAGGGTGGGAGGAGTTTGAGTGCTCCTGCTGCAGCGGAGAGAGGGAGGGAGAGAGGGAAGGAAGGAGCGAGGATGCATCAGTGCCACAGAGGAGAGAGAGACCGCTTTCTGCATCACACCACTCTTCATTTACATACCAGACGCTGGCTCCTCTCTGGAGAGCCCCTTCTCCATTTGAAATGCCAATCACCACTTGCTGTTCCTTCATCCTCGATCACACACACTTCCTCCACGTTGATGTCAGGGAGCTGGGTGCCCGGCACACTCTGAAGAGATTCCCCGGTCTTCGTTCGACTGCTGACTGAAGTTGCTGCAGAGACAACGGACTCTGGATTACCTCCTTTTTTGGCATTTGTAGATGTAAACAATTTGACTACATTATTGTTAAGGAATCTCCAGCGCTGCTTCGTTGTGGACTAATAACTGTGTGAGAGCGACTGGACTTTGTGATCCGAGTGGCAAGGACTCCGCTTCCTTTGCTTTTTTCCTTGTGGACGTCCTGTGCCGGCAGCTGCCTGCCCCACTCCGGCGCAGCTGTGTTTCTCCCCGGAAAGGTGGGGGACTGATAAAAGAGGGGGGTGGCGTTTATATCCTCTACTGCTGGGGTTTGATCCAGAATTTAAGCTGGACTTGCCACCTGCCCCCTTCAACAGTCACTGTATGATCCAGTGCCTTTTACTCACTAAGCAAGTCTTTCCAGGATATTGTCACTGCATGTGTGTGCTTTGGTGAAAGGATTGCTGTGGAGGCTGAGAACTAGCGGCTCATGTTGCTGCTAATATGGAAGGCACCTGGCACGGACACCACCTCCCCCATGTTTATCAGGGGCAGCCGTACTGTGGACAGCAATAGCTAGGCCCCCAAGGAACTAGCACCCTAATTGTGCGCCCAGGCGCACCCTGAACAAGATGAACGCAACTGAGTTGAACTATAGCACAGAACCCTTCTGCCTGCTGGACATTGGCTACTCTCAGATCTTCAACACCTGCCTGCTGGAAGTAGCTGTTATCCTCTTCTTGACAGTGCTCATCATCTCCGGGAACCTGGTGGTTATCTTTGTTTTCCATTGTGCCCCGCTACTCAGCCACCATACCACTAGCTCCTTTATACAGACTATGGCATACGCGGACTTGCTGGTTGGGGTCAGCTGTCTTATCCCCTCTCTGTCCCTCCTGCACCATCTGGAGGGTTTGAATGAGAAACTCACCTGCATGGTCTTTAGCTACATGGTCTGCGTGTTGAAGAGCGTCTCCATGGCCTCTCTGGCATGCGTTAGTATTGACCGCTATGTTGCCATCACCCGACCTCTTTCCTACACAGCTCTGGTCACACCCTGCCGTCTTCGCACTTGCATTACCCTTATTTGGCTGTACTCGGCACTCATCTTTTTGCCCTCTTTTTTTGGTTGGGGCAAGCCGGGATATCACGGTGATGTATTTAAATGGTGCTCCTCCTGGGACACCCAACCCCTTTTTACTGCATTTCTTGTTGCGGCCCTCTACGCACCGGCTGCTTTTACCGTTTGTTTCACCTATGCCCATATCTTTTGGATTTGTCGACAACACACTCGGCAAATCAGCGAGCGGAGAGCTCGCTTCGGCCCACAGGATCCTGAGCCGGGTGAGCAAGCCTGCACGGACAAACGCTATGCCACCGTGCTCTTCCGTATCACCAGTGTGTTCTACCTGCTTTGGCTACCCTACATCATTTACTTTTTACTAGAGAGCGCAGGAATATACCACCATGCCATTGCCTCATTCCTGACTACATGGCTGGCAATTAGCAATAGTTTTTGCAACTGTCTCATCTACAGCCTGTCGAACAGCGCCTTCCGCAAAGGCCTGAAGCGCCTCTGCCTGCTTTGTCTGCAACGTAGCGACACCAAGAAGCCCTTAGGAGATCCACCAGCACCTCGTCAGCCTGCTTGCCATGTGTAACTCCATCTTTTGGCAAGATAGTGAGCTTGATGTTGATGGCAAGGGTCTTGTCAAATTAAAAGCAGATTCTGAAGATTTATTTCGGCATCTGTGCACTGTCCCGGGTGGTCTGAATGGGGCAAGTTGACAAAGGTCTGTTTTCCCATATGTGTAGTTCCAGAATTACCTGGCAGCAAGAACCTTTGACCTTGGTCATTAAAGATGAAGTAGACAGCTACGTGAGAATAGGCCATTGTGCATATATCATTCTCAGCAGTTTGCTGCAGTGATAAATGAGGAAAGGAGAAAAATCTCGTTCTGCAAAGGCAGAATTGTGATTTGTAAAGTCTTAGATCATCATTAGCTACTCTAGTAGACTTTCTGGTGAATTTACTAGGCTTTGTGGACTGTTGACTTTTAGTTCTGTCCATGTGGTCAGCACTGTGAGAACAAATAGTCTCTGTTTCTCCTGTTAACTGGCTTAAATTTGTTTATACACAGGGAGAATAGACAGATCCCTGCTAGACTGATGTAAAACTTTAAATATTATGGACTAGATGTTAAAATTATCTTCTGGACAAAGACTCTGCAAAGGTTAAAAGCATTTCCAAGGGCTGACCTAGTTTGAAACTCATGATCTTATTTATGTTTCTACTAGTAATATCCAATTCTTGCTTTGGAAATTCTGAAGATAATCTGATCACTACCCTGCTCTCGGCAGAAGAATCTGCGGTATTTTTTGTATTTGAATCCGTAAAGTCTTGACCTTCAGCAATCATGATTGGAATTTTTCAAAAGCTGTTTTCCCAAAGAGCAGAAGTCGACCCCAGCCCCCAAGCAATGCCACGATTACACGGACTTCCCATTTTCTGCTTATTTAAAGCCATGAAGGGATTACATAACCACGCCTCTAGTCAGAGGACATCATCCTTAAAAAACGCAGTAATACAACAGCAAACAGACAGCCTATTCTGCCTGACTCTTCTCAAAACCTTGATCATACTGGAGATGAATTTCATAGCTGGAACGCGCAAGATCCCTTCATCCCTAACATCAACTCTTTATCAAGTCATTTTGAAAAAATCTACTTGGGAGAATTTCATTTGATTCAACTTGGATTAAATTTGATTGTAATGTCTGCTGGACAGAATGACTTTTGGACTTGCCCTCTGCCCTGAAGTGTCAGTCATGTGCAATTCCCTTGCCATGCTCGGTTCGCTTCCACTGGTTACAATGTGTTTTAGTGGTAGGCATGAATGGTTGGAATGGAGGAATAGGGAACACCTGTCCAAATGCATTGTCCAAACGTACAATCACAGTTAAAATATTGTATAATGCAGTTAAGCACAACACAGAAACACATGACCATAACAGATAATTCCGTCATGGGGTCCTTAAGATGAACAAGGCCGCAGTGCTCGCTGTTGTGGAGGTTGAATGAAGGTTAGAAGAAAAGCTACTGAAACAGTGATATCAGAATGCAGAGGACAAAGTTTTAAGGCAAATGTTTCTGAAGAGTCCTGCATGTGCTCACACACAAAAAAGCGGAACAACTGCATCTTACTGCGCTGTACTATTTATCTTTATGACAGATATATGTACATAATTCATATGTGGAGGTGCCAAGAAAATTGAGGGCATTGCCCTTTGTCATTTTTTCATGCTGTGACTATGATCATAATTCACTCATTTGGATGGTACTGTTAAAAGTATTTCTTATGCAGATAGCTTTGTCTTCATAGCTGACCAAAGTAACCATATTTATTGGTGTTCTCTGATGGAATTGTTATTTTTATTTTTTTAATATATATAGAGGAACCACAAAATGTATTAAGATTGAAAATACTTGTTGTTGAATGGATTGATTTGTTTGTAATATGTAAGATGTTTATTATACAGAAAAAGTCTGCATTCCTCTTTGTATTTAAACTAACAGTATTTATGACCTTTACCTTCTCTTAAATTGTTTTAGGAGAATGTTTTTCATTGGAGAGGGTTATTGTGGCATACTCCCAATACTTTTTTGTATGACACCATAGAAAAACGCTCTCATTTTATCACCAAAATCAGTAGTGTGACTGTCAAAAATGGATCTATTTTTTATGCCACGTCACTTCAGTTAATAACTGAAGACTTGCTTTCATAATTGTAATGCTGTGACGTAAAGAAGTGTCTTATGACTTCAAAAAACGTCTCTTTAGGTCACATGTAAAGTCTGAACTGCCATGTCATGGCAGGGCGCTGTGCAATACTTCCACTCACTAGACAGAGATGGAGAGCGATAGAAAACATATCACACATAATAGAAAAAGGGCTTTAGTTTTTTCCAAGTGTCCCAGCTTGTTTGTTCAAATGTAGATCTTGATCTTGCGGCCTCTAGCCATGTGCTGTTTTTAAACCAGAGCTGAAAGAATTTGTGTATCTCAGTTTAGCCTTTTACCCATCCATCGCTTTATCGATTGCACATGACTGTGTGTGTGTGCGCACACGTGCATGGATGTGTGTGCGTAAACAACAGAACAAAGGCGCATGTCTAGTCAAAGAACTTGGTTTTTAGCATTCGTCTTGATTGCTATTTGGACTTAATAATGCCCCTGGAGTTCTGGACTCACCTAAGACTGCTTTCTTCCTCTCATCTTGTCTTAAGAAACCTTCCCTGTGTTCACCTACAGGAATTAGGCCAAGATTTGATGGTCATGTTTAAGAAACTGCCTGTCTTAATAACCATTTGGATCGGTTGAATTTTAAGAAACCGATTCTGCTGTCTTTTCTCATTGGTCACCAGTTGATTCTTTCTATAAAAATGAAATTGAAGTTGGGTTTTCTGCTTAAATTGCTGTGAAAATCTGAATCTTAATGCATGCGTATCTGTATTATCAGATGCTGTAGATATTGAGGTTATTTCTACTGTGTGAAGGATATTGTAAGTAGGATTGTATGTTGGCTTTATGTACTCCAAAATGGAGTTGTATGTTTTGAAATGAGAATGGATTTTGAGGCTGCCTAAACAGGTGTCAACAATGCATGTTTTGCTTTATAGATGATGGTACTTGGGTCATGGGTAAAAGCTGGATGAAAGATTGCAACTATTGAGACATTTTGATGCCAGAGCTTTTGTTTGTTTTTTGTTCTCCTTATGATGCCAAAGCATTCTTTTTTTTTTTTCCCTTTCCTGTGGGAAAACTACTCTGTTCTTGAAATCAAAGTCAAGGGCTAGCGCTCTCAAGGGAGAAAATCTCCCAAGATGACTTGCTCTCCGCTGTGCCATATTAGGACGCAGGACCCAGTTGGCCCCTGCCATCGCAGAAAATGGAGGGCTGAGCTGGAACAGTGTGTGTTTTCTCCCTGAGTAACACACCCCTCCATGCACACAAACACACACACACACACACACACACACACACACACACACACACACACACACACACACACACACACACACACACACACACACACCTTTCTATAAGTAAGTGTCTTTATTGAGTTTGTTCATGTATGTTTTAACAATACATTAAATTGCTGAGCCAGGCTCCTTAATGAATTACTCATGATCTTGCCCTTCTGTAAGTGTGTCCGGTTTTATTTGATTAACTGGAGAGAATTGTTTTTCACCTTTCACCTTAACGCATTCCAAATTGCATTTCATGTCTTATCGTAAGCGAACACTTTTTGCAAGAGAAATACGAAAGCACTGTTGCTTGGCTGAAAGAAAACTTGATCTGCTTCTCCATATTTTCTTCAGCATTTCGACAAGTTGTCTGGTGTGTAGGGCTGTAGCTGAGGTACTAATGTGGTGTACCGCTAATTTTGTAATGATGTCATGTTTTAGAAAATAATTGTCAATAATATATTTATATTCTGGTATATCTGCACTGAGGAAATAAATGTGATCTTATCCTATCATGTTTGAACGCTTGTCATTGTTAGATTAATTGAACTTTAAGTCGTGTTTGTGCGTGTGTATGTATTCATGTTTATTTAATGTAGATGTATGTGCTAGTTTGCATTTATGGCAGTACATTAATAATCTTGTTTGGTTGGTAATTACATGCATTAGCACTTGTTCATTTCATGCACACATCTGCAATTTGTTAAAAGTACTGTAAAAAGAAAAAAAACATCATACATTTATTGGTCACGTACATGTGTTTTTTAAGTCGTGCCAACTTCAACATTTGGTTTTCTGTGACGTATTGAAAGTCAGAATTGTCTTTGTTTTCGTAAGTACTGTAAGTTTCTCATGACCTTATTTGATATTGCAAAATATTGCCGTTTTAAATCTTACCAAATTTAACATTCACATTTTTTGCATGTCTAGACAAGGTTTTGTTAAGTTATTAGACTGTCCCAATTGCAGAAGCATTAATTCAGATGGGTTTTAAAAGCATTCATTTTATGAATAACTTATAATTTTAATATGCTTTATTATTTGGCATTTGTTTTATGAAGGCCGTGACTAGTTTCACCATCCTTGTCACTTGTCTTGCAATTTATGAGTGATAAGAGGAGTTTTAATAGCATTTTCTTTTAAGCTCAGACAGTTTTATTGAATCAATTTAAAACTGATTCAACCATTACTTTGTGGTTGTCACTAGTTTAATTTAATTTAAATTAGTGCATTTAAATTCAGATTATTAATTGTCTTTAGGGATGCACAATATTAATGGACTGATATCGGAATTGGCCAACATTGGCTTTAAAAGTAAATATCGGCATTGGCCTGATATGAAAAATTATGCCGATATGTCTTGCCGATATGAGGAATATGTTAACTCGCATGTTCTCAGGGCGATTAGGTCATGTCAGCAGTGTGGCTCATTCTAGAAGCAAAGTTTTGCCTAAACGGTGATTAGATTCACCGTTTTGGAGCGCTGCATTTAAACTAAAAGTGCACTTACAGAATAAAGCGTGCAGTGGCAGCTTCCCCCAGGTCCTAATGCTGTTCGGTAAGGACTTTTAATTTTGTGGGAGGCAATGTTGGCCTACTTCTAATAAAATGAAAGTAAAACACACAGAGAACATTTAGACTGTGTTTTTGATTAAATAAAGCAGTAATTGATATCATAAAATCACGAGTATGTTTTGATTTAAAGGTCAGAAGCTATAGCTTACATGAATAAAAAAAAAACATGATACTTGTAAATTAAATCATTTTATATATACTGAATACATTTTTTAAACAAATTATGAGCTCTAAAGGAATTTCTGAATTTTTACAACAACTGTGCTTACATCATCTACAAATGTTAAATCCTAAAATAAAATGTTAAGGTTACCACTGTATCCCAAAAGTTTGGGATCAGTAAGACTTGTAATGTTTTTTAAAGAAGTCTCTTATGCTCATCAAGGCTGCATTTATAATGCTAAAATACAGAAAAAAAGTAATGTTGCAAAATGTTATTACAATATAAAATAATGGTTTTTATTTTAGTATACTTTAAAATATAATTTATTCCTGTTATGCAAAGCTGAATTTTCATCAGCTGTTACTCCAGTCTTAAGTGTCCTTCAGAAATCATACTAATATGCTGAATTATTATTAGAAGTATCAATGTTGGAAACAGTTGTGCTGCCCAATTTTTTTTTTTTTTTGGAACCTGTGTTTCTTTTTTTTTTTCTCAGGATTTTTGGATGAATAACAAGTTAATAACAGCATTTATTCAAAATATAAATATTTTCTAACAATGTAAATCTATGCTATCACTTTTTATTAATTTAACACCTGCTTGGTGAATAAAAGTATTAATTTCTTTCAGAAAAAGAAAGAATAAATACTTTTAAACAGTAGTGTATATTGTTAGAAAACCTTTCTATTTTAAATAAATGGTGTTCATTTTAACCTTAAAAAATATCACAGGTTCCAAAAAAATATTAAGCAGCACAACTGTTTCCAGCGCTGATAATAAATCAACATATTAGAATGAATTCTGAAGAATCATGTGACACTGAAGACTTGAGTAATGATGCTGAAAATTCAACTTTAATTACAGATATAAATTCAATTCTAATCTATATTGATATAGAAAAACATTGTTTTACATCATAATAATATTTCGCAATATTACTTTTTTTCTGTTTCTGATCAAATGAACACAGCCTTGATGAGCATTAGAAACTTCTTTAAAAACATAAAAAAATCAAAATGAGTTGAATATCTGAATAAACAGCATTTATTCAAAATATAAATCTTTTCTAACAATGTAAATCTATGTTATCACTTTTTTATTCATTTAACACATTGTATATTATACATGTATATTGTTAGAAAACCTTTTTATTTTAAATAAATGCTGTTCTTTTTAACCTTTTATTGATCAAAATTAAAATAAAAAATATTTGTCAATTAAAGAAAAAATCAAACAAAAGGAAATATATCGATATCAGTATCGGCCAAAATGAGTTGAATATCGGCATATAGGTTTTCTGCAAAAATCCAGTTTTGTTGTGCTGCCAAATATTTTTTTTGCAACCTGTGATTGTTTTTTTCAGGGTTCTTTGATGAATAAGTTAAAAAGAACAGCATTCAAAATATAAATCTTTTCTAACAATGTAAATCTATGCTATCGCTTTTTTATTCATTTAACACATATTGTATATTATACGTGTGTATTGTTAGAAAACCTTTTTATTTTAAATAAATGCTGTTCTTTTTAACCTTTTATTGATCAAAATTAAATTAAAAATATTTGTCAATTAAACAAAAAATCAAACAAAAGGAAATATATCGGCATATCGGATATCGGCAAAATCCAATATCGTGCATCCCTAATTATCATTCTTCCTTGTGTTTGATTAGTAAAAAACATGATTCTTTAAAAAAGTGTTTTCGTGTTTTACTTCTTATGAGTCTACTTGGCTACAGTTTGAAATTATTGATATGGTTAAAATTATTCACCTAGTTACTTAGATGAAAAATAAATAAATATACATATATCAGGGGCAATTTTTCCGAGGAGGCAAGGGAGGATGTGCCTCCTCAAAAAATTGGATGAGAAAAAAAATTATATTACAAAAATGACAAATTATGTCATTAAAAAGTGTATACATTACTTGTTTTTCTAAAGAAACATTATCCAACAGTGACATCAGCAGGTAAAGTTACAGCGGAAGTCCACGTCTCTCTCACCTCCCCTGAGCTCATTGAGTTTTAACAGATCCCCTAAAACGTGCAGTGGGTTTGGTGGGTGGTAATTGAAAATAAATGAAGGAAAGTCATGTGAGAGGAGGCAATGCGATATGATTGGATATGACCGGTTATGTTTGGCTGTGATTGGTTAATGCGATAAATCCCGCCTCTTTTGTCCAAGTGCAATCCGCATTCACAAGTCAGTCTGAATTAACAATATAATGGCGTTAATTAAAAGACTAATTTTAGCAAAGTAAATAACTCACACACTAAATATAACCACTTCAAAATAAGGCTTGAAATGGACTTTGCTTGCTCATTTCTGAACACCACTGGTATATATGTGTATAAAATATCATCAGAAGGTTGGAAAACATGTTCAGTGTAACACTGTGTCCTAGCTTGGTTTTCACAATGACTGTTTACATAATATAATGTACAACTGAGTCTCATTAAAGCTTTCTTTAGCCACTAATGTATTGTAACAGACCCTGGAGAGTGCTGGCTCTCCCCGACATGTGCCTAGTGGGTGATATGTTGAAGGGAAGAGGATGTGGACCCTCCCTGCCTCCCTCTTAGTGAGGGAGTGATTGGACTACAGTGAACCCACCAACTCACCACCCACCCTCAGTTTCTCGCTCTCTTTCATCAAGCTCACTACACTTTTTATAATCAGCCTCCCCCAAGAAAAACAAAATGCCATTTTCACCCATTGTTGCCTATCAGAAAAAATGACCGTAAACAATGGTCAGGAAAAAAAGTACAGTGCTTCCTGCGGAAGCTGCACACACACAATCTCACCATCACAGTCGAAACACAACACAAGTTATGTTTTGAGCTCCGCGATCACGCAAGGTTCACACAGATCTACTTTTAAACAGTCTTACGTCACCATGATTTTCTTAGTCTAGGATGACTTTTCCTAATATTGGCAGAACTTAAATATGGCTCCTTATCTAAGACATCAAGTACGGTGTCTACCCAGCAAACCCTGAACCTGTTCGGACTTCCTCCTTCTGGAGTTTCAAGACGGAGAGTCTTGGAAAGCCTTCGGAAAGAAAAAACATTGCTTTTTTCTTTGGCTTCATAGATTAATTCTTTGTTTATTATTCATCTTTTCCTGTCATTCTTTGCGTTCTTGCTTTTCTTTAATTCCTCTTTTTCGTTTTCATGGAAATGCTTGAGAGGAAGAAATTTGTGCCTCTTGAACTGAAGACCAAATGCTTGTTTCCCGCTCGTATCTTATTTTAGAGTATCACCTTTTAAAGACCACCTTTGGGTCAAATTTAGGGATGCACCGAAATGAAAATTCTTGTCCTGAAACCGAAAACAGAATTAGAGGAAACCAAGGCCGAAAACCGAAACACCGAAAGAAATATGCCATTGCATTTATGGCAATGACTGTGTATTAATCTTACTAAAATCAAGGCATTGCAATTGCATAAATTAATATTAAAGTTTCAAAGAATAAATCAGTTATATTAATTTAAACAATTATTATCAATCAAGTATTATATTACTTAAATAACATATACATATATTTTACTGCCTTTGTTTAAATTGTTTAAATTTTTATAACACATGATCTTGTGGATCCATCAGTTCACATTTACAACTCTATGCGTTTCTCTTCTAGCAGGAGGCGCTGTCAGAATGGTACACAAAGCAGCGCAGCAAATGACTTTGAAAGGTGCAGCGCTCATATTTATTCAAAGGATAGCCTTTTGAAGTTTCATCGCAATTCTTGTCTTTCAGTCCCCACATTTAAGACCACTTGAAATCATAATTAAGACTTTCTTAACCCCTAATAACACTGCAGTCATCAATGAAAATTAAGAGCTTTATTTAAGACTTTCAAAAACAAACCTTACACAAAAGACGTTTCGTATTTTTTCCCACCATGTTCGGGGCACAAGAAAAATATTAGGGGACTAAATTAATATCAGCATATGAAGTATAATCGTCTCTCATTCATTGTCTCTGAGAGAATGCACATCAGATGCTGAAAGCGCTGTCAGTCTTTACTTTCACTTTAACATATTGCGCAGTTTTCACGTTGCTTGTGTGATATCCATTGGCTCACCTCCATGGTTTAAATAATAAATATTTATAAAAATACAGTATATAGAAAAGACATATCTTTAAAATATTGCGACGTAACACCAATGTAAAGCCATTGTTTTTCACTCACTGAAAGCTACATATGTCTGCGCGCAATGCGCCGTTCTCTGTTCTCATCACTGGCTGCACACACGAATGCAGACACACCCCCACTTGAAATTTCGGCATTACAAGTTTTGCAAATAATCACTATCCGTGGGTCTTTCTCACAGATATACTGAAATACGTCCACACCGCAGACGTGTTGCTTCAGACAAGCACGTGCAGGCCGCGGTTTCTGTTTGTGTCAAAACTGTTTCGGCCATGTTGTTTCGGTGATAAAAGTCTTTCAGCCGAAAACCGAAAATGCACTTTTGGGCCATTTTCGGCCGAAAATTTTCGGTGGCCGAATATTCGGTGAATCCCTAGTCAAATTTTACATTTTAACATATTTATTTAATTCAATTCATATGTGCAGTGATTGGAAAACATCAATAAATCAATAAATGGATGAAATTCTCAAAAAGAAAACTTTGGGTATGTTGGCATGTATTTATTTCTTATATACTTAAAAAATGTTTGGAAATAATTAATAATAAAAAAATTTTTTTCATAATTTTTATTTTTTTTTTACTTTTAACTTAAAAAATATACTTAAAAAATTGATTGAAAATAATGATTGAGATTGAGAATCTAATTTATTTGTGGTGTAAGGAAAATGTTAGTTTTCTTTTAATTGTTAAACCACATGACATTTTCAGTCAGCTTTTTTATTTAATTTAATTTTATATTTAGTTTTTATTTTATAATTTTTTTAACTTTTAACTTGAAGTCTATATCTAAAAAATAGATTAAAAAATAATTGATTGAGATTGAGAATCTCATTTATTCATGATGTAGGGAAAATGTTAGTTTTCTTTTAATCGTTAAACCACATGACATTTGCAGAGTCAGCATTTTAATTAAATTGTAATTTTAATTTAAATTGTACCTTGAAATATATTTTTAAAAAATTGATTGAAAATAATAATTGAGATTGAGAATCTCATTAATTTGTAGTTAAAAAAGTATGCATTTATGGTATAGGAAAAATGTTTATTTAATTTGAGATTTTTAAATGCTATTTTATTGTTATTTTATTTAATTATTAAAATATTTATTATATTTATTTAATTAATTTATTTATTTATTTTATGTTATCAAAACCATTTTGAAAAAAAGTAAATTTCTTGATATATGCATTTTAAAGCTTTTTTTTTTTCTTTGTGCATTTGTCTTTGACCCCTTTAAACAACTACAGTCACATAAATCATTTTCTAAGACATTAGCTTGTAACATTGAGTCCTTCAGTCCCGACCTGCTTTCCTTCCCAGCAGTTGATTTCTCTAATCTAAGGCTAAACACCTTGTATCCTCTTGTATTCTGAGCCCGATCTGATCTTCCTCAGAGACGTGCTTTAGGTCAGGTGCAGTCTAGTCAGACTGGTTCGATTATGCTCTCATCTCAGACTGACCTATTTTTAGCTGCTTTAGTCCACTGGATTCAACAGAGCCCTCTGCTAGTTTCTTCTCAGACCCTTTTCCATTCTCTTCTCATCTTGCAGGCCAGTGCTGGTGTGAGTGGTGGGTCAGTCTGCCTCATGTTCGGCCCGAGTTTGCGTAGCTGCTGAGCACGTCAGCTGAGCTGCTGGCTGCAGATGCATTATTTAGTGGCTCCTCTCTTCCACATAAACATAGCATCAATTATAGAAAGAGAGGGTAATTAATCTTTGAAAAGGGGTATGCTTACTAAGGCAGGAATCCGCTGTTAGCGCAAATGTGTGGGAGCACGCCTGTACGCATGCATGCTGGTCTATTTGGCGTTTCTTTGGAAAACAGATGTTCCTTTAAGGTTATTTCCTGGGTTTTAGTCAAGGTACCGTTGTTAACAGGTGACAATTGACTTGTGTAACATGTGGGATGGTGTGAATTAGATAGGTAAGAAGCCTAAATCTACAGCGCCTATGGCGACTTTTCTGTGAGAGTTAAAAAAGAGGCTGGAAAATTGGTGACAGAAGGAATGGAACAATGCGTGAAAGCAAAAGACATATTCCTTTGCTTTCATCGCCTTGTTCCATTCCTTCTGTCACCATTTTTTCAGTCTGGTGGAAGAAAGGCAGAACGTGACGACTGATATTAATCATGCTTTTTGGAGAAGAATGTAGCCTTGTGCTGGAAAGCGGATGAATAAAACATGGTGTCCTGAATTCAGACTGAACCCCGCCGTCCAGACATACATACCCGAAAAGAGTTGGGAAACCATATCTCGCCATATCTACCAGGGTAAATGTTTTTCCTCAGAGGAGGCGAGGGAGGCAGTGCCTCCTCAAAATATTGGATGCGAAAAAAAAATTGTAGTGCAAAAAATAAAACAATGCCAATATTAGAAAATACAGTTAAAAAGTGTAGAAGTAAAAAAGCCTTTTTTTTTTTGTAAAATACATACAGTCAAGCCCAAAATTATTCATACCCCTGGCAAATTCTGACTTAAAGTTACTTTTATTTAACCAGCAAGTGTTTTTAATTAGAAATGACACAATAATTAGGATGCTTTAGAACAGCTTGGACTATTTGGAATGGTATAGAACTTTGGATTTTCCCATAGGCTGTGATAGTTTGCAAAGGGTATGAATAATTTTGGACATGCCGCTTTTTGTTCGAATGTAAATAAAAGATGAGTAATAGTTTTTTTCTACAGTGATGCCTCTTGTACATCGTCTTATCTTCTGGGAGACGTCTGTATCATTTCTAATAAAAAAAAAAAAAAAAAACTTGCTGGTTGAATAAAAGTAACTAAGTCAGAATTTGCCAGGGGTATGAATAATTTCGGGCTTGACTGTTTATACATATAAAGACATATATTTATGTAGTGTGAAGTCTGATCTTTGAGAAAATATAAAGGGTCACTAACTTTTCCAATTCTTTCATTGTTCTTTTTAAACATTTTAAAAGAGTTAAAATGTACCATAAATATTATACAAATAACATGAGATTTATTTATTTTCATTGTTACAATTTCAAGACAAACTTTGACAACAAGATAAACTTTGCTGTCATGTGTTCAAAACTGCTGAAAATCCTACCCTTTTAAGATGAGTGATATTTATATCTCCCCTATTGCAATACTTAACTGTTTTTTAAAGATATTTTGAGATAAAAACAAATCTGTTTTAAAGTATTTCTATTTAATTTTGAACATGTCAAAGGAGAAAAAAGGTTTAATTTTGATACAAACTATTTTAACATATTTTGTAAACAAAACAAAATAATTTTCATCAATAAAATTCAGTGTCTTAGTCAATCAGTATAACTAAGAGACTGAATTCTTTCTGATGCAAAAACAATCACATTGTATACTTATTTTCATGACACTTTATAACAGTTTTCTGCAAAAACATCAGAATTTTTTTTTAATTTATGTAATTATTCCATTTAAGAACACTGAAAGTGATCAAAAATGACAAAACAAATAAACCTTGCGTCACACCGGTGGACATTTTCTGTCACACCATAGGACATTTCAGCCTTTTGTGTCAATTAGTGACCTTGCTGTTCCGAGCTAACCTATCATTAGTCGTTAGCAAGACACATTTGCATCATTTTCCATGATTGTGTAGTTTAACATACAGTTTTTAATTAAAAATATATAGTTTAGGGGTGTCACACCAAAGGAAAACAAAACGTAACACTTGCAAAAACAAAAAAAAACAAAAAAAAAAACACGTAAGTGGTTGCAAAAAAGTTAAATTTTTGAACAATTCTGAGACAAAAATGTACCATGTGCACATGTCATGACTGAAAATATGTTTTTTTTTTTTTTTGGAATTGGTCGATTTTAAATCAGGATATGGTGTCACACCAAAGGACATGGTTTTCAAAGACAAAATGTATCAAGTTCCTACACTTTCAGAATGATTGCCATTTACTAAAATAGACACTTGTACAAATATGCCCAAGGTATTTATTAACATTTTTATGCTTTTTAATTTATAAACATTTTCATTTATTGAGCCATGCTTGAGACAGTCACACCATTGGACAATTTTGACATTTGGCTCCAAATTAAAAAAAAAAAATCAAATAACAAAGAAAATCTCTAATCTCTAAGTCTGTGACTAATAAGTTAATAAATAAGACTAACCGATGATCCAAAAAGTTAAATACTTAAAAAAGAACAGCTGAATATGAGTTCACAAATAAAAGATATTGTTTAAATTGTTACTGATTTGAGTTATTATATTGGAATACATGTATAGTGTTTAAAAACACTAACTTGATGAACAACTTACCCTCAAGTAGTTCTAAATCTATATGAGTATCTGATTACTCCACTAATCATACTCACTACTTTGTTGTATGCTGTAATAACTAACAGGCATTATGTAACATTTTGCATTATTGTCTTTTGAAATGCAAAAAGAATGAGGCAGCAGTTTGCCCTCAAGCTTCTAAATAGATGTTTGTATTATCTGTTATTATAGTATCTATTATTAGAGTTTTGTAGCATGTTTTCTTTTGTATTACCAAAAATACTGAAATGATCCAAAAACTAGTTTAACTGTATAACATGAACAGAAATAAACTAAGGGCATTGCGTTGTGCTTTGTTTATGACTCTTAGTTTTAAGAGCAAAATTTAGCATCCAGAGTAATTGAATTCAGCATTTTTGTGCTATCACGAGCTGGCTTTGATGTAACGGCTGCAATAATGGATGGGGGGAAATAAAGTGGCTGGTTTTGCAGTGTGACAGAAATAGGAACTGCTGTCCGTCAACAGTCTGCAGCTCCAGGCGCTCACACTTTGTTTATTAAGGGAGCGATCTAGTTTAATGTGATCTAGTTTTTTTTGCGTCTAGAGAGTTGTTGTTGTTCTGAAAACTTTACACGGTGAGCACATTATACAAATGTTAGCAGTTTCTAATTTCTGACCAGTAGGTCTTCTGTGCAGTTTATAATGCTTGCAAAAACACAAGAACTTATGTGGCATTGTTAAGGCATCTACCAGCAGGGACTAACTGTTAAAACTAACCAGCCAAACTTTGGTTGTTCCAAACTTGTATGATTTTCTTTCTTATGTTAAACACAAAAAAAGATATTTTGAAGAATTTTGGTAACCAAACATTTGACAGTAGCCACTGACCACCAAAGTATTTGCTTTCTTCAGTTACTTGTCATCCTTTTAGCAACATCTTAAGTCATTCAAATCCACAGGAACTTACAGTACAATCCCAAGTAGCCTGTTTAAATTAAATAGATTGAAATTGGATCGCAATGAACTCCTGTGGAGTGGTAATGTAACATCTCCTCTAGAGTATGTGGCTCCCTGTCTGTCTTTTGCTTTCAGTTTCATCCCCATGGCACCCCCACAGGATTTGTCATGACATTTTACATGTTCTTTCACTCTTGGATCAATTGTGTTGAGTGACTTTTTCCCAGTGGCTTTAATTGGCCGATTTAGTGAGCCAGTGAAAGATAACAGTTCTCAGTTCTTCTGTGGAGTCACATCTACTAGCTTACAGTTTAGATGTTTGTTCCAAACGCTTGGGCAAATTTGTGAGTTTCATCTGTGTTTCTGAAAGAGATTGGTCATTTGTAGTCCTTCTGAAATGACTGTCTTCTGTGGAGGACAAAAAATAATTTTTAAAGAATTTGTATGATGTTCATTTACGTATAACAAAAACACAATGACTAGGGGCTGTCAAGCTTCAAGAAAGACATCTGAGCTGTGCATGGAGGAGAAAAGATCTTGGGTTTTGGTCCCCCATTTGTTCAGCAGCACAATGCAAACTGCCCCCTTGTGGACAGAAGCCAAATGTGCTTTTATTTGTCCATATATATAATGAAAGCAAATGGAGACCAATTTGATTATTGACCATTGACTATTGAGTTTGGGACAAAGACACTGAAACCGGTCTCACTGAAACTGGAAATTTTGCCAACTATGGCATAATTGGTATGTATGTTTTTGGCATGACCCAAGGATTATGATACCAGTTTAATTACAATAGGCTAATGCAATCAAGTTATTAAAATTTTTAGAAATGTCATAATTAATGTGTTATGAATGGTTTATTACTCTTGGCCAATAGGTGGTGCTGTTACCAAATTCAGTGTGAGGTGAAAATGGCACGTTCAAAATTAGTGTCAATATGTCAAAGCTTTGCAGAGATACAGCCTCAGATGCAGTTTGCCATCTTTCCAGAAAATGTGTTGATGCGCTAAATAAAACTAAAATTTGCATATCAATACAAAATCCATAACTTTTTGCCAGCATGGTCTGAAGATGATCTGATTCAAATTTGATGAAAATTGGACTAACGGTGTAGGAGGAGTTCAAAAAAGGAAATGGCGGACAGTTCATCCAATTATGGCATAATTGGTATCAATGTTCTCAGCATTATCCAAGGAATATAGCAAGACCAGTTTCATTACAATAGGCTAATGTAAACACAAGTTATTTGCATTTTAAAAAATTCCATTATAACTTTTGGCCAGAAGGTGGCACTGCCCTCAAACTTTTTGAGTACTGTCAGGCCATGGTGCCGAAGACACATACAGAGTTTCGTAGCGATACACCAATGTGCAGTTATTTGTCTATATATAATGAAAGCAAATGGAGACCAGTTTCATATAACAACATTATCTTAACCATTGACTATTGAGTTTGGGACAAAGACAGAAATCACACTATTTGCCCTTTACATTGTATTATACATTGCAATCTAACTTTATATTTTGGCATTACACAGACTCTCAGCTGTGCCTCGTGGTAAAACTTCTCTGTTTCTCTCTCTTTTGTCTTTTATTAGGAATCCCCACAGGACAGCGCCATCACTCGTGACATTAACCGTACGTTTCCTGCACACGACTACTTCAAAGACACGGGCGGTGATGGGCAGGACTCTCTCTATAAGATCTGTAAGGTGAGCAGATGACTTGTCTGCCATTTGCTTTCAAATTGTCTGCTCAGCCCAGATTCTGCACTTCTGCTCTCTTCCTGTTCATTTATCATCTCCAGCTCTGCAAAATCAATTTCCTACCATTAAGAAAAGTTAAATGTGCACTTTTGGACTGTCCCAGTTTCTTTATAAACTTTTATTTTATAGATTTTCTTTTTTAACTCCTAAGAAATGTTATGTGTATTAAGACACTCTATTGCATAACAGGTGTCAAAGTCAAGGGTAATGATTGAGTGATGGGTATGGTTCTGATGGTTAATTGTGACCCTGGACCACAAAACCAATCTTAAGTTTCACAGGTTTATTTGTAGCAATAGCCAAAAATACATTGTATGGGTCAAAATTATCGATTTTTCTTTTATGGCAAAATCATTAGGATGTGAAGTAAAAATCATGTTCTATTAAGATATTTTGTAAATTTCTTACCACAAATATGTAAAAACGTGTTTTGATTAGTAATATGCATTGCTAAGAACTTCATGTGGACAACTTTAAAGGCGATTTTCTCAATAGTTTTTTCAAACTAGTGGAAAGCTTATTTATTCAGCTTCAGGTGATATATAAATCTCAAATACAAAATATATAGCTGCAAGCAGCAATTACGGGGCCAAGCACTAGGCAAGCAAGGCAGAGCAACTGAAGCAATGACCAATTTTTTCATATTATTTTAATCAAAAAAATATGGGTGAAAAGTCATAAAAACAACCACTAGTAATATGATTTAATGGGTTATCACTTTTTACCAATGGTGGCACTGTTATCAAATTGATGTGACGTGTTCAGTGTGAGGTTACAGTGACACACACAAACTTTGGTGTCAATATGTCAAAGCTTTGTAGAGATAAAGCCTCAATTTCAGTCATTTTGGCATCATGGCTCAAATTTGTTGCATTGCTATATAAAAACGGTTCGGTCTATCGAAACAAAATTCCTAACTTTTTGTCAGCTCATTCTGAACATGATTTGACTGAATTTTGGTAAAAATCGGATGATCGGTCATGGAGGAGTTTGAAAGAGTAGGTTTTTAACATATAGCAAAATGGCGTATGGAATATGAGACCAGTTTCATTACAATAGGCTAATGCAATCAAACGTTATTAGCATTTTTAGAAATGTCATAATGTTTAATGAATGGTTTATTGCTCTTGACCAATAGGTGGCGCTGTTACCAAATTGATGTGGCTTGGTCAGTGTGAGGCACAATGGCACATACAAAATTTGGTGTCAATATGTCAAAGCTTTGCAGAGATACAGCCTCAGATGCGGTTTGGCATCTTTCCAGAAAATTTGTTGATGCGCTAAACGAAAACTGTTTAGTATATCGACACGAAATCCATAACTTTTTGTCAGCATGGTCTGAAGATGATCTGAATCAAATTTGGTGAAAATTGGACTAATGATCTAGGAGGAGTTCGAAAAAGTAGGTTTTTAACAAATGGCAGACAGGAAGTTTATCCAATTATGGCATAATTGGTATCAATGTTCTCAGCATTATCCAGTAATCCTGAAGACCTTGATTAGCTTGATCAGGTGTGTTTGATTAGGGTTGTAGCTAATCTGTGCAGAGCTGTGGCCCTCCAGGAATTGAGTTTGAGACCAGTGGTCTAGGACGATCTATTAAAAATAGAAAAGAAAAAAAAAAACTTACGATTTGTAAATTTTTTAGCATAAAATGATTGAAATTTTGGTGGCGCTAGAGAGTTTGAGTTAGAGACTCCAAATTCGCTATGGTTAATGTTGAGACTGTCCTCTATCTGTGTGCCAAATTTCACAGCTTTCCCACAAACTGTTCTATGGGCTGCCATAGACTGCCGGTGCTTGGCCCCTCAAAATCGACCCTTATGACAAGTTTTGTGGTCCATGGTCACAATTTAGGTTGTTATAGAGATAAAAATGTTTAACAAATACAAAACACCCTGAAATCATCTCAAATTTTCACCCTAAAACAGTGAGGTCACTGGGTTTAATGTGCACAAATGAGAAGGGAAATTAGGAGATTGATGGTTGGGTTTCCATCTTTGGGCGTCTCTTAATAATTCACCAACCCCACTCTCCGACTGTTACCGCCATCATTCATACAGCACTATAGATTTCTCATATTGACCACACAGTGTGATTCAGTTCTCTCAGTCCACAGTTCACAAAGTTTATTAGCACTACAGTTTGTAATTGTCACAATATTAGCTGACATTCTAACACAGTTTTCAGTGGTATGTAGGTCAGTCTGTGAGTATTCCATCATCAAGCTTTCAAATCCGATTCGTACTTCTGCATATTTAAGCATGCCACTGAAGACAGGAAGCTCTAGGTTTGGCTTCAGATCTCATGTTTCTCATAATCAATCACATGTGAGTTTGAATATGTGAAAGCACAAATGTGACCCTGGACCACAAAACCAGTCTTAAGTAGCTGGTACGTGTATTTGTAGAAATAGCCAACAATAAATTGTATGGGTGAAAATGATTGATTTTTTTATTATGCCAAAAATCACTAGGATGCTAAGTAAAGATCATGTTCCATGAAGATATTTTGTAAATGTCCTACCATAAATATATCAAAACTTAATTATTGATTAGTAATGTGCATAAAAACTTCATTTAGACAACATTAAAAGTGATTTTCTCAGATTCCAGATTTTCAAATAGCTGTATCTGTGATAGCCATATCTGTGATGGTTTTGTGGTCCAGGGTCGCAAATTAGATTTAAGATCTGAGAGAATGTTTCTACTAAGAAAGATTTTTTTTAAACTGCGTAGTTGTTTCTGGGTTGGTATTTTATTATTTATTATGTTATAATAAGCGGTTAATTTAAAGCATTACTATCCATAATTTTACTGAAACATTCTGCATCTTCCATCCTGCAGGCATACTCTGTGTATGATGAAGAAATTGGTTACTGTCAAGGACAGTCTTTCCTTGCTGCTGTGCTGCTGCTACACGTGAGTGTCACAGATGTCAAAACAGCAAAACAGTTCAAACCAATGAGGTCTAGAACCATTTAGTATAATACATATTTGCATATTTATAATATTTAAGTCAAAACTATACTGTTGCATTAGAATGATAGACTGTTTGCACCCTCAAGTTGGTTTAAATTAATATGACATCATCCTTTGAGATTTTAAACAGTGCCATCTAGTGGAGATTCCCTCTTGTCTGATATTGTCAGCATGGTATGATTATAACATTAAGCTGTGTGGTGTGGTAGATCAGTGATTGTTTGTGCTGCAATTGTGGTTGTAGATGCCAGAGGAGCAGGCGTTCAGCGTGCTGGTCAAGATCATGTTTGAATACGGTCTCAGGGAGCTCTTCAAGCAGAACTTTGAAGACCTGCACTGCAAGTTCTTCCAACTGGAGAGACTCATGCAGGTTAGTGCTAGAAACTAAGAATATAAATTCACATATTTGATTGCAAATAATGACAGATTATGCAAAGGTAAGGACAAAATAAAGGGATAGTTCACCCAAAAATGCTAATTACCCCATTATTTACTCACCCTCAAGCCATCCTAGTTGTATATGACTTTCTTCTTTAAGAATGCAATCGGAGTCATATTAAAAAAATGTACTGGCTCTTCCAAGCTTTATAATGGCATTGAATGGGTGTTAAGATTTGAGATTGATGCGTTTGTGTAAGAAAAAAAATCATATTTCAAACGTTATGAACCGTAATCTCTAGCATCTGCTAACTCGTTCACGTACGCCGACATTAGTAAGAATATACTAGGCTTGAGTAGGGTTGGGTATCGAGAACCGGTTCCAATTTAGAACCATTTTCAATTTTCCAAGAACTGGGTATTTGGTATTCGATTAGACACGTGCATTTCGATTCTGCTTAACGATTCCTGCGTTCGCATTTTAATTATTTTAATGTTTAAAATCAAATGATTTAAGCGCGGGAAGGGAAAGAACTTGCACGCTTACGCACATTTACCACCCAATATGCACAAAAATATGTCAGTATGTTATCATAAATGCTGACAATTTTGTCTTAAGTGAAAGTAAACAGATGAGAAAGAAAACACATGTGTAGCAGTATTTTTAGATCTGCATTCAGTGTTAAAGAGACAGCAGCCTAATAAACATGCCGTCATGAACGCTAATCCAAGAACAAAAAAATTATTCACTGATCTTGACTGAAAATCTTTTGTAACTTTAATGAGGGTTAATCTATATTTTATTTATGAAAAGAAAACTATGCAGTGTTTTTAAACTTTTGATTTAATTTTCTGTACCTCAGTTGTATTTGTTTATGCTATTGCTAATTTATTGGCTTGTTCCTATTTTATTACCGTTTACTTCTCTTTAACAATTAAATGTTTTAAATTTCTATTAGTATAGTTGTTTTTGCCATGGTGTTTTTTGTTAAAACCATAAGCAAAAGTTCCTCTTAGACATACTGTACAGTGCCTTGCAAAAGTATTCATACCACTTGATTTTTTTCACATTTTGTTTTGTTGCAGCATTATGTTAAACTGCTTTAAATTACTTTTTCCCCTACATCTCATACACCATAATGACAAAGCACAAAACAGGTTTGTAACAACTTTGCAAATTTATTAGAAATAAAAAACTGTTGCATAAGTATTCATACCCTTTTCTGGGACACTCGAAATTTAGCTCAGGAGCATTCATATTGCTTCTAGATGTTACTATACTTCGAGTGGAGTTAAACTCTGGCAAATTCATTTGAAGGAGTATGATTTAGAAAGGCACACACCTCTAAGAGTAAAAAGGTCTAACAGCTGAAATGCATATCAGAGCAAAAACCAAGTCCTGAGGTCAAGATAACTGCCTGTAGAGCTCAGTGACAGACTTGCGTTAAGGCAATGATCTAGGGAAGATTTCAGAAAAAAATCTGCTGCATTGAAGATTCACAGAAGCATGTAGCCTCCATTATCCATAATGGAAGACGACTGGAACAACTAGGACTCTAGAAAATGTCTGCCAGCCCCCATCCAAGCTGACAGAGCTTGAGAGGTGAAAAGGTGAGGCAGAGAATGGCAGATAATTGCCAAATGCAGATGTGCAAAGCTTGTCACATCATACCCAAAAAGAGGCTGTAAAGGTGCTTCAACTATGTACTGAGTTAAGGGTATGAATACTTATGCAATGTACTTATTTCAGTGTTTGTAAAATTTGCAAATCTGGTTTTTGCTTTGTCATTATTACGGTGTATGGAGTGGAAATTGATGTGGGGAAAAACTAATTTAAAGCAGTTTGACATAATGCTGCAAAAAAAAAAAAAAAAAAAAAAGCCAATAAAATGAACAGGTATGAATACTTTTGCAAGGCACTGTAAGTGTTTGGTAGGCTGCTGATTTTTGTGCATGTTAATTAATCTGCAACCAAAAGCTGTAAAAATACAGAATACAATTTTTTGACTTAGTCACTTTTTTATGCTATTGGAATCAAATCTAGGAATTGTTAAGAATCGGAACCAATAAAACCAATCAATAAAATTCAAATGATACCCAACCTTAGTCTTGAGAAAACCAAGTTTTGTTTACAGCAAAGGAAAACCAGTCTTCTCTTGGGTTATGTTGAACATTTTTGTTTTGTACTTCTAATTCTACCTCCTTTGTCATCTGTGGAACACCACTCTCTTGTGAACGTGGATACAACAGTTAACGGAAGCTAGAGATTAGGGTTTATAAAGTTTTAAATATGGATATTTTTCTTGTACAAACACGTTGATTCACTTTAGAAGGCCTTTATTAACCTCCCGGATCCATGTGGAGTACTTTATATGATGGATGGATGTATTTTATTGGACTTCAGAATTTCAACACCCATTCACTGCCATTATAAAGCTTGGAAGAGCCAGGACACTTTTTAATATAACTCTGATTGTATTTGTCTGAAAGAAAAAAGTCATATACACCTACAGAAGGATGGCTTGAGGGTGAGTAAATAGTGATTTTCTTTTTTGGGTGAAGTATCCCTTTAAACAACTAAATATATATGCTATTCTTTCCCTTGAAGAAGTAATCTCCAACACATATATTTTGTCTTATAAAGTAAGACAGATTGCCTATAAGAGTACAAATGTGTTATTAATATATCTGAAATGTAAGTGTATTTCTTGTAAAAAAAAAAAAAAAAAAAAAAAAAATCTGCTGGTCTTACATGATAAAATACACATACTGTTGTTCAAAAGCTTGAAGATGGATTTGTTTAATGTCTTTGAAAGTCTCTTAAGCTCACCAAGGCTGCATTTATTTGATAAGAACGCAGTAAAAACAGTAATATTGTGAAATATTATTACCATTTTAAATAACTCCTTTCCATGTGACTATATTTTTAAATATAATTTATTCCTGTGACCAAAGCTGAATTTTCAGCATCATTACCCCAGTCTTTAGTGTCACACAATCCTTCAGAAATCGTTCTAATATGCTGATTTGCTGCTCAAGAAACATTTCATATTATCGCAACAGTTATGCTGCTTAATACTTTATTGGAAACTGTTACATATTATACACATGGATGGATCACAGTGAGCATCTAAGACCTGTGCTCTCAATGTCTTTGCCTCTGTGTGTTGCAGGAATGCATTCCAGACCTGTACGCACACTTCCTGAACCTGGGTTTGGAGGCGCACATGTATGCCTCCCAGTGGTTCCTCACACTCTTCACAGCCAAATTTCCTCTTTACATGGTCTTTCACATCATAGACCTTCTGCTGTGCGAGGTAACATTTCATTCTTACCTGCCTTAGTTCAAATATGTGACCTTGGACCACAAAACCAGTCATAAGGGTAAATATTTTTGAAAATTGAGATTTATACATTGGCTGAAAGCTGAAAAAATAAGCTTTCCATTAATGTGTGGTATTGTCAGGATAGGACAATATTTGGTTGTGATACAACTATTTGAATATCTGGAATCTGAGGGTGTAAAAAAATCTTAATATTGAGAAAATCACCTTTAAATTTGTCCAAATTAAGATCTGATACATTTACAGTATGAAATGTAAAAACTGTCTTCATGGAACATGATCTTTACTTAATATCCTAATGATTTTTGGCATAAAAGAAAAATCGATAATTTTGCCCTACACAGTGTATTGTTGGCTATTGCTACAAATACACACATGCTACTTATGACTGGTTTTGTGGCACTAGTTCACCTTATAGTTAAGGACATTTCCTGTTACTCTATAGAATACATTTAATATGATATTTGTAAACCATTTAATAAATAGCCAGTTTGTCAAAGTAGTAATAAGTGCAGCATCTGAGAACATGGCAATATAGCAACATCCTATCTAACATTTATTAAAACGTGTGACATGGGCATTAAAATATACTTGATATCGAGATTTGATGCTTTCAATCTTGTTTTTTCTCCTTTCAGGGCATCAGTGTCATTTTCAATGTGGCCCTTGCGTTATTAAAGGTAAAGTTGCATCTTTTCATCTTTTTTCCTCAGCTGTTTCACCAAGGAGATATAATAAATATGCAAGCCGGTGTTGTTTCCTGACAATTAACCTGCAAACCATCTATGCCTCATCACCATGGTTACAGCTATTACAAGGATGTTAGACATAATTTACACACCTAATAATTGGCAGCTACACAACAGTGTGATCAGACGTTACTTAGTGAATCTCAGCTGTTCATCCCCATAGGAAAAGAGACCGGTGTATCACTATCACACCTCAATGGCAGAAAATGAGCATCATTAACTCAAGATCACAACATGAGGGAGCAGTATTGTCTGCCTCTTGAAACGTACTTAAAAGCTCTCTGTCTGTCCACAGACGTCTAAAGATGACCTGCTGCAGACGGACTTTGAGGGTGCGTTGAAGTTCTTTCGAGTGCCAGTGCCCAAACGCTATCGTTCTGAGGAGAACGCCAAGAAGCTCATGGAGCTAGCGTGCAGCATGAAGGTAACCGGCCATGTTCAGGCTGTTTGTTTAGTTCAAATTGAGATGTCTGTAGAGAATCTATTGTGACGATCCGGAAATTTCATAATGGAGAAAGGAATAGATCACTCAAAGAAGAAAATTTGATATAAATGTACTTACTCTCAGGCCATCCAGGATGTAGATAAGTTTGTTTCTTTATCAGAACAGATTTGGAGAAATGTAGCATTACATCATTTTATCACCAATGGATCCTCTGCAGTGAATGGGTGCCGTCAGAGTGAGAGTCCAAACTGCTTTTAAAGGGGTCATCGGATGCAAAACTAACTTTAATGTGTGTTGGCAGTTTGTTTAAACAACCACCCTACAATGATAAAAATCCACCCAGTGGTATTTTTTAATCTTTAAAAGTAATATCCCCTTTTTAAAATCAGGTCATTCTCAGCTTCTTGTCATTGTGACAAAACACTGTTGATTGACATGAACGTTTTACCTTAGACCCGCCCTCACTGAGCTGAAACAGTCTGAATATGATTGCCATTGTGTAACTTGAGCGATTGAGGTATTCTGTTGTTGGATGGAATAATGAACACAGCAGTAGTTATTTATTCCCCACATCTGAGCGCAATTCCCGATCTACATATGCATCTATGTTTGTGTAAATCATTCGTGATGCAGCTTCACCCACAGCAGAAGTGAGTATAAGGGTTTTTTATGCATCTTTGCAAATGGCCTTTCTTAATAATGTGCTTGTTGGCAAGTTTTGCCGATAAACACGGCTAAATGCAGCTAAACGTGGCTAAATGCGGCTAAAGTAAACATTACAGCTCATAATCCCTCAGTAGAGAGGGGCGGGGCGAGCAGAGCTCATTTGCATTTAATATGAGTGATAAAACGAGCTGATATTTTGCAGAGCTGATTTTGACAAGGTAAAGGGGTGTTTTTTTACACTACTATTGAGAATTTTCAATCAAAGTATATTAGAGACTTCTCATTAAGACCCTAAAGAATCATATGAGCTTGTGGAAAATTGGCATCCGATGACCCCTTTAAAAAACAAAAAACATAAAAAAAAAACAAGGCTATCATTAAGATAAATTAACTTCAAACCATTGCTTCTGAGTTAAAAAAAAAAAAGTCAAGTTGTTTGAATCAGGAGAGAAATATGCACAGATCAAACACTGTTTAGTGAAAACAGTACAGATATGTGGGTGAATTTTGATTTTGGAGGACAACAAGTGATGGACTTTTTCTCTGGATGAAGTGTTATTAAAGGAGAAGTCCGGTGTGATATTGACCTAAAGTGTATTGAATCATGATACCGAGTGTGAACGTACCTTGAATATCTCATCTCGGTTTGTGTTCTGCAGTCCGAAATCTGGGGTCAGTTAGCCGATGCTAACAACAGGTTGTCAATGAGAGTGAATAGGGCATCGGAGTAGCCATGTAAATAAATCACTGTTTTATGACATTTACGAGGCACAAAGTAGCTCCACACTTCATTGGTAGACTTCCAAGGGCCCTGACATTTAAAACGAGACATTGAGAACTCAGAAAAAGCACCGGTAGTTTATTTACAAGAAGATTTATACAGACATTCCCCTTACCCTGCTGAAAAAACCAGCATATGCTGGTTTTTTCAGCAGGGTAGTAAAATCACCGGTCGCCGCCATCTTGAATTTAGTCACGATAAGTCGAGTGACGAGCAGGAAGGAAACTACAACCTGATAAGTTGATAACCTGATAAGTTCCTTCCTGCTCGTCACTCGAATTATCGTGACTGAATTCAAGATGGCGGCGACCGGTGATTTTACTAAGGGGAATGTCTGTATAAATCTTCTTGTAAATAAACTACCGGTGCTTTTTCAAAGTTCTCAATGTCTCGTTTTAAATGTCAGGGCCCTTGGAAGTCTACCAATGAAGTGTGGAGCTACTTTGTACCTCGTAAATGGCATAAAACAGTGATTTATTTACATGGTTACTCCAATGCCCTATTCACTCTCATTGACAACCTGTTGTTAGCATCGGCTAACTGACCCCAGATTTCGGACTGCAGGACACAAACCGAGATGAGATATGCAAGGTACGTTCACACTCGGTATCATGATTCAATACACTTTAGGTCAATATCACACCGGACTTCTCCTTTAAGATTTATGGATTTGTGCAGCTTTTTTTCTTGACAAGACATCTATTAATGGACTGGAGTGGTGTGGATTACTTGTGGATGATTGTGATGTTTTTATCAACTGTTTGGACTCTCATTCTGACGGCACCCATTTGCTGCAGAGGATCCATTGGATCTTCATGTGATATAATGCTAAATTTCCAAATCTGTTACAATGAAGAAACAAACTCATTTACATATTGGATGGCCTAAGGTGAGCATTTTCAGCAAAGTTTTGCCGGAACTATTAATTTAATCCAAAATAAATCAATAAAAATAAAAACATCACAAATGCAACAATTATGGATAGTGTGACTTCACAGAAAATGATAAAGAGAAGATGCTCTTCTCCTGGGTGGCAGAGCTGCTGAGTGGCATGTTTGTACCATCTGTAGTGCTAGTGTGAATGTGATTTTTATTTAGGATGAAGGTTCTTTCTGTAAATAGACCATTTATCTGCGGTTTGCTATGCTTTTTTTGTGTTTTATGGGACATAAAGACCCTTGATGTAATAATCTAAATGGCCCAGCAGAGGACACTGCAGGAGTAAGAAAGAGACCCATGATACTAAAGAGGTCTTGCAAGTTCTTGTTTTGATGTTATTTACAGCATTTGTCCTCATATGTATTTATAAATCTACAGCTTTTTAAAAAGAGGACAATGGAAGCAATCCATTTTTTTAAATTATTTGATACTACATCTTTAGTGACAGCATACATATTTTTCATCATTTTTCTTTGTTTTGTATTCTTAAACAAAATTCTAAAATGTTTATTTCTAGGTTAGTTCACCCCAATATTGTTTTTGTGTTATTCCTATTCTGTCATAGTTTTATTTATTTTTTTATTAAAAAATTAAAAAATATTATTTGGGCAGAAAGATATTACTGGGCTGAAATTATGTATTTTCCGTTTTTTTTATTTTTATTTTTTTTATTTATACATATTCCAATTAGTAATTTGTTCCTTCAGCCTAAACATATTTCAGTTACTTGCCAAGCATTTCAAATTTTTATTAAAAAAATGTTTATCTAATATTTATATTCAGTTTTATTTCATTTTTTGTAATGAACAGTGGTTTTAATAGTTTAACTTTGGTTCACTAAAAAATATTTTTTTCCCATCTATTGAAAATCCACCACCAAAGCATTCACATATCAAAAAGTACATAAAAACATCATAAAATAATCCATTTGAATCCAGTGGTTTATTCTTCTGAGGAGACATGATCATATTTAATGATGAACAAAAAAATGAGCCTGGACCACAAAACCAGTCATAAGGTTAAATTTTACAAAACTGAGATGTATACATCATATGAAAGCTCAATAAATAAACTTTCTATTGATATATGGTTTGTTAGGATAGGACAATATTTGGCCGAGATACATCTATTTGAAAATCTGGAATCTGAGGGTGCAAAAAAATCAAAATACTGAGAAAATCACCTTTTAAAGTTCACCTTTAAAATCAATAATTTTGACCCATACAATGTATTTTTGGCTATTGCTACAAATATACCCCAGCGACTTAAGACTGGTTTTGTGGTCCAGGGTCACATATATAATTTAGTCTTTAGTCACATGCTCACTGATTGTTAAACATACACTGATGTTCAAAAGTTTGGGATCCATAAGATTTTTCCATTTATTTGATCAAAAATACAGAAAAAATAAAAATAAAAATAAATAAATTGTGAAATATTTTTTTCAATTTAAAATAACAGTTTCCCATTTTAATAGATTTTAAAATATAATTTATTTCTATGATGCAAAGCTAAATTCTCAGTGTCATTACTTCAGGCTTCAGTGTTGCATGATCCTTCATTCAAATCATTCTAATATGCTGATTTATTATCAGTGTTGAAAACATTTGTGCTGCTTACAATTTTCTTGGAACCTGTGATACTTTTTTCAGGATTCTTTGACGAATAAAAAATTAAAAATAACATTTATTTTAAAATAGAAATCTTTAGAAGTCTTTACTATCACTTTTTGTCAATTTAACACATATTGGCTGATTAAAAGTATTAATTTCTTTCTTTCTAGAGTCAGTAAAGAGTGTATGTTGGACAGCCATTTTCTATTTTAAATAAATGCTGTTCTTTGATGAATAAACTGTTTCCAACATTAATAATAAATCATCATTTTAGAATGATTTCTGAAGGGTCATGCGACACTGAAGACTGGAGTGATGGTGCTGAAAAATCAGCTTTGCATCACATAAATAAATTACATTTTGAATTATATTAAAATAGAAAACCACTATTTTAAATTGCAATAATTTTTCACAATATTACTGTTTTTGTATATGTAGTGTATATAGAGCACATAAAATGAAAGCTCAAATGTTCTGACCGAAATTATTTATTTTGTTTTGGTGAACAAACTTATATAGATCTCCATATTTTGAGACTTTTGAACACTACTGTATCTGTTTGCCTATGCACTTTATGTTTGATGTATCAGTTCCTCGTTGGCGTCAAAACATGACA